>NW_026712382.1:0-124089 GCF_030504385.1 Musca domestica | reverse complement strand
AATACAATTTTCAAGCACCTTCCAAGCCATAAACGTGGATTTTTTAAATTTTTTGTCTTTATAACGTCGACTTTTTAAATATTTTGTCTTATAACGTGGACTTTTTAAATATTTTTGTCTTATATACGTGGACTTTTTAAATATTTTGTCATGGAACTCAGAACAATAAGCGCTGATTTCGTAAATAATTTTTTTCAAGAACCTCAAGACCACTAAGTGTGGGTTTTTTTTAAATATTTTTTTTTTTTTCAAATACCTCAAAAGCACTAACCGTGGATTTTTTAAATAATTTTTTTTTCAAGGACCTCAAGACCCCTAAGCGTGGATTTTTTAAATAATGTTTTTCAAGGACCTCAAGACCCCTAAGCGTGGATTTTTTAAATATTTTTTTTCAAGGACCTGAAGACCCCTAAGCGTGGTTTTTTAAATAATTTTTTTTCAAGGACCTGAAGACCCCTAAGCGTGGATTTTTTTAATATTTTTTTTTTCAAGGACCTGAAGACCCCTAAGCGTGGATTTTTTAAATAATTTTTTTTTTCAAGGACCTGAAGACCCCTAAGCGTGGATTTTTTAAATAATTTTTTTTTCAAGGACCTGAAGACCCCTAAGCGTGGATTTTTTAAATAATTTTTTTTTCAAGGACCTGAAGACCCCTAAGCGTGGATTTTTTAAATAATTTTTTTTTTCAAGGACCTGAAGACCCCTAAGCGTGGATTTTTTAAATAATTTTTTTTTCAAGGACCCGAAGACCTCTAAGCGTGGATTTTTTAAATAATTTTTTTTCAAGGACCTCAAGACCCCTAAGCGTGGATTTTTTAAATAATTTTTTTTCAAGGACCTCAAGACCCCTAAGCGTGGATTTTTTAAATAATTTTTTTTCAAGGACCTCAAGACCCCTAAGCGTGGATTTTTAAATAATTTTTTTTCAAGGACCTCAAGACCCCTAAGCGTGGATTTTTTAAATAATTTTTTTCAAGGACCTCAAGACCCCTAAGCGTGGATTTTTTAAATAATTTTTTTTCAAGGACCTCAAGACCCCTAAGCGTGGACTTTTTAAATAATTTTTTTTTCAAGGACCTTCCAAACAACAACAACTACATTTTTTAGTTAAATTTTTGAAGCACCTCAAGACCAATAAGCGTGGATTTTTCAATAATTTTTTTTCAAGGACCTTCCCAACAACAAAAGTGGATTTTTTAAATAATTTTTTTATGGACTTCAAGACTCTTAAACTTGGATTTTTAAAAAACATTTTTCAAGGACCTTCCCTACAACAAAAGTGGATTTTTTAAATAATTTTTTAAGGACTTCAAGACTTTTAAACTTGGATTTTTAAAAAACATTTTTCAAGGACATCAAGACCAATAATCGTGGATTTTTTTTCTGAATTTGTGTTCAAGGACTTTTTCAACAATAAACGTGGACTTTTTTTATAATTTTTTTAAGGATCTTCCCAACGTATATTTCTGTCATATTTTTACAAGGAACTTCCGAACAATAAACCAGGATTTTTTAGATTTTTTCACTCCCGCACTGTCCACCCTTTCCAATTATCTGTGCCAAAAAGGATTGAAGGTTTAGTTTTTTTGAGGCTTTTTTGTGTTTAGTTTTTGTGGCAACTTGAATATCCTTTGTAATAAGAACAGCAGACAAGTTCAAGGATTAAAGTCTTGCCAAGAAAATACAAACCAAAGAACAAATAATTTCCAAATACAAAGCTCTTAAAACCTAAAAACACAATGTATGTAAATAATTTTCAAAGCAATTGTTTATCATTTGAGAAATGAAGAAACTTTGTTTTTGAAGTCCTTGTTCCAAATTTATGGAATTCAATTCTTTTAAAATTGTATTTTTCATAGGAAAGGCCCGACTGAAATCTGAAAAATAATTGCAGAGCAAACTGTAAGGACTTCCACACTTGCTACCTTTATTTCGTCCTCGCAAATTGAATGGATACATATTTAAGCGGCAGCCACCACAAATGTCAAATGCAATATAATAATGGTGATGAACCAAGCCGACCAGCCAACAAACGAAACAGGAAGGACATTGCAAGCTCCACAGGATAACTGCTGAATGCACGGCGATAGCAAACTCACAGCCATTCGGCCCCACAAAGTGTCCACCTCATTTGAACTGAAATTCAAAAATACACCGAACAAACAATGCCTGTCTCTCGTCCTGCACTATTTCTCGTCCTCCTCCAACCACGGAAAACAGGACCCATTGAGTGGTCCTGTTTGGAAAAACCACCACCACTACCAGTAGCATTACAGGTACCCAACTATGTCAACATGGATTATGGTCTGGTTAACTGAATGAGAATGGCATGGCCCGCCATTATGTCTAGCTAATGGTTGGTATTTCTCCCAAAAAAAAACAGTCCAAATGTTAGTAATGTCCACGGGAAGTGCCTTGCAGTTTATTTTTCGTTTGCGATAAAATGGCCATAAATGAATTTTGTAGAAAAACCACAACAGAAGCATTTCATTACACAAATGATCGGGCACATGAGGACATTTTCCCATACACGTTAACATTAGTTAATTATACAGGACAGGGCAGAAGAAGAAGAAAAGGGATAATTTTAAAGGACTATGAAAGCAGGATTTTTAGAGAATATTTTTTCAACAACCGTAGATTTTTTAAAGAATATTTTTTCAACGACCCTCCAAGACGTGAATTTTTAAAAAAAAAAAATTTCAACCACCATTTAGGGCGTGGATTTTTTAAAGAAAATGTTTTCAAAGACCGTCCAAGGCGTGAACTTTTTAAAAAAAAATTTCAACCACCATTTAAGGCGTGGATTTTTTAAAGAATATTTTTTCAAAGGACCAATAAACGTGGATTTTTTTTAAAAATATTTTTTTAAAGGACCTACAAACGTGGATTTTTTTAAAAATATTTTTTTAAAGGACCTACAAACGTGGATTTTTTTAAAAATATTTTTTCAAAGGTCCTACAAACGTGGATTTTTTTTAAAAATATTTTTTCAATGACCATAAGAGGGTGGATTTTTTAAAGAATATTTTTTCGAAGACCATAAGAAGGTGGATTTTTTTAAAGAATATTTTTTCGAGGACCGTCAAGGACTTGAATTTTTTAAATAAAAGGACTTATAAACGTGGATTTTTTAAAAATATGTTTTAAAAGGACTTATAAACGTGGATTTTTAAAAAATATTTTTTCAAAGGACCATCCATCCAAGGCATGGATTTTTTAAAGAATGTTTTTTCAAAGGACCATCCATTCAAGGCGTGGATTTTTTAAAAAAATATTTTTTCAAAGGACCATCATTGCAAGGCGTGGATTTTTTAAAAAACATTTTTTCAAAGGACCATCCATCCAAGGCGAGGATTTTTTAAAAAATATTTTTTCAAAGGACCATCCATCCAAGGCGTGGATTTTTTGAAAAAATATTTTTTCAAAGGACCATCCATCCAAGGCGTGGATTTTTTAAAAAAATATTTTTTCAAAGGACCATCCAAGGCGTGGATTTTTTAAAAAATATTTTTTCAAAGGGCCATCGAAGGCGTGGATTTTTTAAAAAATATTTTTTCAAAGGACCATCCAAGGCGTGGATTTTTTAAAGAATATTTTTTCAAAGGACCATCCAAGGCGTGGATTTTTTAAAGAATATTTTTTCAAAGGACCATTCAAGGCGTGGATTTTTTAAAGAATATTTTTTCAAAGGACCATCCAAGGCGTGATTTTTTTAAAGAATATTTCTTCAACGACCATCCAAGGCTGGATTTTCTAAAGAATATTTTTTCAACGACCATCCAAGGCTGGATTTTCTAAAGAAAATTTTTTTAACGACCATCCAAGGCGTGGATTTTCTAAAGAAAATTTTTTCAACGACCATCCAAGGCGTGGATTTTCTAAAGAATATTTTTTCAAAGGACCATCCAAGGCGTGGATTTTTTAAAGAATACTTTTTCAAAGGAACATCCAAGACGTGTATTTTTTAAACGAATATTTTTTCAACGACCATCCAAGGCGTGGATTTGTTAAAGAATACTTTTTCAAAGGACCATCCAAGGCGTGGATTTGTTAAAGAATACTTTTTCAAAGGACCATCCAAGACGTGTATTTTTTAAACGAATATTTTTTCAACGACCATCCAAGGCGTGGATTTTTTAAAGAATACTTTTTCAAAGGACCATCCAAGACGTGTATTTTTTAAACGAATATTTTTTCAACGACCATCCAAGGCGTGGATTTTTTAAACGAAAATTTTTTCAACGACCATCCAAGGCGTGGATTTTTTAAACGAATATTTTTTCAACGACCATCCAAGGCGTGGATTTTTTAAACGAATATTTTTTCAAAGGACTTACAAACGTGGATTTTTTTTTGAAAATATGTTTTCAAAGGACCTACAAACGTGGATTTTTTAAAAAATATTTTTTCAATGACCATAAGAGGGTGGATTTTTTTAAAGAATATTTTTTCGAGGACCATCAGAGGGTGGAGTTTTAAAAAATATTTTTTTAAGGACCATAAGAGGGTGGATTTTTTTAAAGAATATTTTTTCGAGGACCGTCAAGGGCTTGGATTTTTTAAATAAAAGGACTTATAAACGTGGATTTTTTAAAAAATATGTTTTAAAAGGACTTATAAACGTGGATTTTTTAAAAAATATGTTTTAAAAGGACTTATAAACGTGGATTTTTTAAAAAAATATGTTTTAAAAGGACTTATAAACGTGGATTTTTTAAAAAATATTTTTTCAAAGGACCATCCATCCAAGGCGTGGATTTTTTAAAAAAATATTTTTTCAAAGGACCTATAAACGTGGATTTTTTAAAAAAATACGTTTTCAAAGGACCTATAAACGTGGATTTTTTAAAAAATACGTTTTTAAAGGACCTATAAACGTAGATTTTTTAAAAAATATTTTTTCAAAGGTGGATTTTTTAAAAAATATTTTTTCAAAGAACCTATAAACGTGGATTTAAAAAAAAAATATTTTTTCAAAGGACCAATAAACCTGGATTTTTTAAGAAATATTTTTTCAAAGGGCTTGGATTTTTTTAAATAAAAGAACAAAAATGTCCTTGTCTCCCCTATTTTTGCTCAATTTCTGTATTGATGGCAATCCTCAACAGCATTCCCAGCCATTTTAAGTAGCCAAAGCTGTCAAAATGGTCAACAAAACATTATAACCTTAAATATGTCAATGTTGTTGTGTATTCAAGAGAAAAACTGTCAATAAATACTAATGCCATTTTGTTTTTGTGTGTTGCTCTGTGTGTGCGTGTCATTGTTTGCCTGGGAGTGCATTTTATGCAAATTTGCATTGAACGTTTCCATGTATTGTGAAATATAAGTTAGGAAAATAACTTGTACACACTTGACTTGTAACAGCAATAACAACAACAACTAATGTTGACAATGGCATTAGGAGTTTGCTGTCGTCATTATCGGTCAATTTTCTCGGTCTATAATGGAGCCATTTCAATACTCATGCTCCCACCTTCGATTAGCCTTTGGCCATAATTTTTCCTGTTTGCAAAGTTGTCAATGTATTTGTGTAGACAAATTATGGTAATATTGAAATTACAACATCATTATAGAGATGGGTGGTGAAGGGGAAGGAGGGAGAAATATGCTTATTTAAAGTTCATAATGGTAGTGTTTATCGGGGACATGTTAGCAGAACTCATAAAATATTCTCTTTAAGGCGTGTGCAGACCCATTATTTTAACTTCGACATGCAACGCCTTCGAACAAAGTGCATTGAAAACGGGTGTTGAAAATCCTTTAATTTTATTCCAGCAAAATCTTGTCATCAATCAACTTCATATTGCTGCCAGTATTTCCCTAAGTTCATCTCTTTTTTTTTTCATTTGCCAATACCCTCATGTCCTGTTCCAATTTTGTATTTATTTCGTTTCGTCTTTTTTTCCGCTTGCACTTCCATCAAACAAGAAATCCCATTTAGCCAGCGGAACTATGATGAAATGGAAAACAAGCTTTTCAACAAGTTTCGCATAGCTGTGTTCTCGGTATTTGGTTGGACACACACACATGCATGTACTCACATGAGCCAAACGGAAACAGGGGAAAAGACGACATGTTTCCGGTTCTACAAATCAAAATGCAAGGAGAAAAAAACTATATTTTGTAGTTGTAACAACTAGAAACAAGTATATACATATGTGATATGAAGGATGTTCTTATATTAGGATAATCCTTCAAACAAAACTTAATTGAAAAAATATTCTTTAAAAAATCCACGCCCTGGATGATCGTTGAAAAAATATTCTCTAAAAAATCCATGCCTTGGATGGTCGTTGAAAAAATATTCTTTAAAAAATGCATGCCTAGGATGGCATTGAAAAAAAATTATTTAAAAAATCCACGACTTGGATGGCCCATGAAAAATATTTATTAAAAAATCCACGACTTGAATGGCGCTTGAAAAAATATTAATTAAAAAATCCACGAATTGAATGGCGCTTGAAAAAATATTAATTAAAAAATCCACGACTGTGATGGCGCCTGAAAAAATATTCTTTAAAAAATCCACGCCCTGGATGGTCGTTGAAAAAATATTCTCTAAAAAATCCATGCCTTGGATGGTCGTTGAAAAAATATTCTTTAAAAATGCATGCCTAGGATGGCATTGAAAAAAAATTATTTAAAAAATCCACGACTTGGATGGCCCATGAAAAATATTTATTAAAAAATCCACGACTTGAATGGCGCTTGAAAAAATATTAATTAAAAAATCCACGACTGTGATGGCGCCTGAAAAAATATTCTTTAAAAAATCCACGACTGTGATGGCGCCTGAAAAAATATTCTTTAAAAAATCCACGCCTTGGATGGCGCCTGAAAAAATATTCTTTAAAAAAAAATCCCAGAAAAAAATATTCTTTAAAAAATTCAAGACTTGGATGGTCCTTGAAAAAATATTCTTTATATATATATTATGGTGCTAGAAAAAATATTCTTTAAAAAATCCACGCCTTGGATGGCGCTTGAAAAAATATTCTTTAAAAAATCCACGCCTTGGATGGCGCTTGAAAAAATATTCTTTAAAAAATCCACGCCTTGGATGGCGCTTGAAAAATATTCTTTAAAAAATCCACGCCTTGGATGGCGCTTGAAAAAATATTCTTTAAAAAATCGACGCCTTGGATGGCGCCTGAAAAAATATTCTTTAAAAAAAAATCCCAGAAAAAAATATTCTTTAAAAAATTCAAGACTTGGATGGTCCTTGAAAAAATATTCTTTATATATATATTATGGCGCTTGAAAAAATATTCTTTAAAAAATCCACGCCTTGGATGGCGCTTGAAAAAATATTCTTTAAAAAATCCACGCCTTGGATGGCGCTTGAAAAATATTCTTTAAAAAATCCACGCCTTGGATGGCGCTTGAAAAAATATTCTTTAAAAAATCCACGCCTTGGATGGCGCTAGAAAAAATATTCTTTAAAAAATCCACGCCTTGGATGGCGCTAGAAAAAATATTCTTTAAAAAATCCAAGCCTTGGATGGCGCCTGAAAAAATATTCTTTAAAAAATCCACGTTTATTGGTCATTGAAAAAAATCCTTAAAAAACCACGTTTATTGGTCATTGAAAAAAATATTTTTTAAAAAATCCACGCATTGTATTGTCCTTGAAAAAATATTTTTTAAAAAATCCACGCATGGTGTTGTCCTTGAAAAAATATTTTTTAAAAAATCCACGCATTGTATTGTCCTTGAAAAAATATTCTTTAAAAAATCCATGCATGGTATTGTCCTTGAAAAAATGTTCTTTAAAAAATCCACGCATGGTATTGTCCTTGAAAAAATATTTTTTAAAAAATCCACGCATGGTATTGTCCTTGAAAAAAATATTTTTTAAAAAATCCATGAAAAAATACTTTTTAAAAAATCCACGTCTTGGATGGTCGTTGAAAAAATATTCTTAAAAAAATCCACGCCTTGGATGGCGCCTGAAAAAATATTCTTAAAAAAATCCACGCCCTGGATGGCGCCTGAAAAAATATTCTTTAAAAAATCCACGCCTTGGATGGTTGTTGAAAAAATATTCTGGGATGGTCGTTGAAAAAAATATTCTTAAAAAAATCCAAACCTGGAATGGTCGTTGAAAAAATATTCTTTTAAAAATCCACGTTTATTGGTCCTTTGAGAAATATATTCTTTTAAAAATCCACGTTTGAATGGTACTTGAAAAATATTCTTAAAAAAATCCACGTTTGAATGGTACTTGAACAATATTTTTAAAAAAATCCACACCTAGGATGGTCGTTGAAAAAAAAATATTTTTTTAAAAAATCCACGCCTGGTCGTTGAAAAAATATTTTTTTAAAAAATCCACGTCTTGGATGGTCGTTGAAAAAATATATTTTAAAAAATCCACGTTTGAATGGTCCTTGAAAAAATATTCTTTAAAAAATCCACGTTTATTGGTCCTTGGAAAAATATTCTTTAAAAAATCCACGCTTTGTATTGTCCTTAAAAAAATATTCTTTAAAAAATTCCACGTTTATTGGTCCATGGAAAAATATTCTTTAAAAAATTCACATTTATTGGTCCTTGGAAAAATATTCTTTACAAAATCCAAGCTTGGTATTGTCCTTAAAAAAATATTCTTTAAAAAATCCACGTTTATTGGTCCTTGGAAAAATATTCTTTAAAAAATCCACGCTTGGTATTGTCCTTGAAAAAATATTTTTTAAAAAATCCACGTCTTGGATGGTCGTTGAAAAAATATTCTTAAAAAAATCCACGCCTTGGATGGCGCCTGAAAAAATATTCTTTAAAAAATCCACGCCTTGGATGGTTATTGAAAAAATATTCTGGGATGGTCTTTGAAAAAATATTGTTTAAAAAATCCACGCCTTGGATGGTCTTTGAAAAAATATTGTTTAAAAAATCCACGCCTTGGATGGTCTTTGAAAAAATATTGTTAAAAAATCCACGCCTTGGATGGTCTTTGAAAAAATATTGTTTAAAAAATCCACGCCTTGGATGGTCTTTGAAAAAATATTGTTTAAAAAATCCACGCCTTGGATGGTCTTTGAAAAAATATGTTTAAAAAATCCACGCCTTGGATGGTCTTTGAAAAAATATTGTTAAAAAATCCACGCCTTGGATGGTCTTTGAAAAATATTGTTTAAAAAATCCACGCCTTGGATGGTCTTTGAAAAAATATTGTTTAAAAAATCCACGCCTTGGATGGTCTTTGAAAAAATATTGTTTAAAAATCCACGCCTTGGATGGTCTTTGAAAAAATATTGTTTAAAAAATCCACGCCTTGCATGGTCTTTGAAAAAATATTGTTTAAAAAATCCACTCCTTGGATGGTCTTTGAAAAAATATTGTTTAAAAAATCCACGCCTTGGATGGTCTTTGAAAAAATATTTTTTAAAAAATCCACGTTTGAATGGTCCTTGAAAAAATATTCTTTAAAAAATCCACGCCTTGGATGGTCTTTGAAAAAATATTGTTTAAAAAATCCACGCCTTGGATGGTCTTTGAAAAAATATTGTTTAAAAAATCCACGCCTTGGATGGTCTTTGAAAAAATATTGTTTAAAAATCCACGCCTTGGATGGTCTTTGAAAAAATATTGTTTAAAAAATCCACGCCTTGGATGGTCTTTGAAAAAATATTGTTTAAAAAATCCACGCCTTGGATGGTCTTTGAAAAAATATTGTTTAAAAAATCCACGCCTTGGATGGTCTTTGAAAAAATATTGTTTAAAAAATCCACGCCTTGGATGGGTCTCTGAAAAAAATTCTTTAAAAATCCACGCCTTGGATGGGTCTCTCAAAAAAAAATTCTTAAAAAATCCATGATTATTGGTCCTTTGAAAAAAAAAAAATTAAAAATCCACGCCTTGGATGTTTCTCTCAAAAAAAAATTCTTAAAAAAATCCATGATTATTGGTCCTTTGAAAAAAAAAAATTCTTTAAAAATCCACGCCTTGGATGGGTCTCTGAAAAAAATTCTTTAAAAAATCCATGCCTTGGATGGTCATTTGAAAAAAAAATTCTTTAAAAAATCCACGTTTATTGGTCCTTAAAAAATATTCTTTAAAAAATCCACGTTTATTGGTCCTTAAAAAATATTCTTTAAAAAATCCACGTTCATTGGTCCTTTGAAAAAATATTCTTTAAAAAATCCACGACCCTCTTTGTCCTTGAAAAAAAATTTTTTTTAAGCCCCCCTGGACTTATTATGTTCACAATTAATAATCTTATTATATCGTGGTTATTTTAAAGTACCTTCGCCCATCGACCTAAAAAATCGAATTGAAATATAATAACTAACATCATTACCTATAGCAGTTGTCCATTTTAATAGAGTCCTCCTTGCAAGTTTCTAGGATACTCAGGAATGAAATCATTCCAACATTTTACATCATTATCGTTTCCTTGCCATATCCTCACGTTCTCTTCCTCATACCATCCCTTGGGTTAACCATTAACGTGTCTTAATTATTATTTTTCATTGGCCGTGTGTGTGTGTCTGTTTTTTTTCCAATATGTACAAAGTAATCCACACATCCGGTTAGTTATGTATGTCCGCACTTATTTTGCGATGGAAAAAATCGACGGATTTTTAAATATTTACTGAATCCGTGAGCAGATTTACCACAAACCCGGACGGTAAGTACCGATAATTAAAAGTGAAATGTTGTCCATTGACATGGTTTATTTTTGTTGTATGTAATTTTCTCCAGTCTATTTCCTTTGACAAATATTTGTGCGTAGGTGTGGACAGGACGGTGTTTGAGTGGGGTGTACAGTGAGAGAAAATTTCCGTACAGATAAATACACCAGAATTCTTTTTTTTAATTTCCAAAGGAAAAACTTTCAAAATAATTTAAAATGGGTTTAAAAATTAAAACAGGACATAAATTTCATCACTCCGGGTTTACGACATTTTATACATGTGTTGTAAACATGTCAAAAATGTTCCTTTACTTAAATTACATTTATAGCATTTTATTTTAGGGCATAAAGTGCAAAAATTTTAGGTTTACGACATTTTATACATGTGTCGTAAACTTGTCAAAAACTCCAAACTGTCCTTTAAGTCATTTAAAATGTATAACCTAATCAATTTCCGGTGATTTAGAACATGTTTGAGGTTTACGACATTTTTTACACACGTCGTAAACATGTCAAAAACCCACAAATGTACCTTAAATGTCATACAAAACTCGTTATTTAGCATTTGAGGCTATCATTTATCGCATTCTTAGGTTTACGACATTTTATACATGTGTCGTAAACATGTCAAAAACTGAAAAAAAATATTAGAATTCCTTTAAAATTCATAACAGACCACCTTTTGATGATTAAGAACATTTTTGAGGTTTACGACATTTTATACATATGTCGTAAACTTGTCAAAAACTCTAAAATGTATGTTAACTTGTCAAAAATGAACAAACATATTTTAAATGCATAACAAAACACATTATGGACCATTTGAGGCCATTATTTATCGCATTCTTAGGTTTACGACATTTTATACATGTGTCGTAAACATGTCAAAAATCCAAAAATGTAGTTTATTTCCTTTAAAATTCATAACAGAACACCTTTTGATGATTTAGAACATTTTTGAGGTTTACGACATTTTATACACATATGTCGTAAACTTGTCAAAAACTCTAAAATGTATGTTAACTTGTCAAAAATGCACAAGTATATTTTAAATGCATTACAAAACTCATTATGGACCATTTGAGGCCATTATTTATCGGATTCTTTAATTTACGACATTTTATACATATGTCGTAAACATGTCAAAAACCCAAAAAAATTATTTTAATTCCTTTAAAAATCATAACAGAACCCCTTTTGATGATTTAGAACATATTAGAGGTTAACGACATTTTATACACATGTCGTAAACTTGTCAAAAACCCACAAGTTTGTCAAAAATACATTTCGGTTCGTATAATTGGGTTTACGACATTTTATACATGTCAAAAACTTGAAAATAAACAATTGATACAATCAAATACACAACGAATCACTTCATTATTCAATTTACGGCCTCTAGACGTTATTTGTATAAATCCTTAATTTTCGACATATGTCGTAAATGTATAAATCGTGTATAATGTCAAAATAATTCACAGCACTTAATTTTTCTCAGTGTAATTTCCCGTCGGATTTATGACATCTTCGTTGGTTAATTGTGTTAATGAATGTTGCCACATCGTTTTTGTTTATCAACTCATGCCGGAATGTTTATAGGTTATGTTAAGGATATTAATGCAGTAATAAACAAACCAAGCTGATACACACACATACATCCTCATATGTAACCTCAATGGCAATTGGTGTATTTAAATATGCCTGCATATCCGGTCAATGGCTGGCAACATTTGATGTGGATAAGGAGAGAAATAAGGGATATAAGGGAAAGGATGTGCGTTACAAAAAGGGTGGTAGGTGATACGGATATTATTTTTTCAAAGGACCAATAAACAAGGATTTTTGAAGAACATTTTTTTTAAAAAACCACTAAACGTGGATTTTGAAAAATCAAAGGACCAATAAAATTGGATTTTTTAAAGAATATTTTTTCAAAGGACCATCCAAGGCGTGGATTTTTTAAAGAATATTTTTTCAAAGGACCATCCAAGGCGTGGATTTTTTAAAGAAAATTTTTTCAAGGACAATATCAAGCGTGGATTTTTTAAAGAATATTTTTTCAAAGGACCATCCAAGGCGTGGATTTTTTAAAGAATATTTTTTCAAAGGACCATCCAAGGCGTGGATTTTTTAAAGAATATTTTTTCAAGGACAATATCAAGCGTGGATTTTTTAAAGAATATTTTTTCAAAGGACCATCCAAGGCGTGGATTTTTTAAAGAATATTTTTTCAAAGGACCATCCAAGGCGTGGATTTTTTAAAGAATATTTTTTCAACGACCATCCAAGGCGTGGATTTTTTAAAGAATAGTTTTTCAAGGGACCATGTAAGGCGTGGATTTTTTAAAGAATATTTTTTCAAAGGACCATTTAAGGCGTGGATTTTTTAAAGAATATTTTTTCAAGGACCATCCATCAAGGCGTGGATTTTTTAAAGAAAATTCTTTCAAAGGACCATCCATGGCGTGGATTTTTTAAAGAATATTTTTTCAAAGGACCATCCAAGGCGTGGATTTTTTAAAGAATATTTTTTCAAAGTACCATCCATGGCGTGGATTTTTTAAAGAATATTTTTTCAAAAGTCCATCCAAGGCGTGGATTTTTTAAAGAATATTTTTTCAAAGTACCATCCATGGCGTGGATTTTTTAAAGAATATTTTTTCAAAGGACCATCCAAGGCGTGGATTTTTTAAAGAATATTTTTTCAAAGGACCATCCAAGGCGTGGATTTTTTAAAGAATATTTTTTCAAAGGACCATCCAAGGCGTGGATTTTTTAAAGAATATTTTTTCAAAGGACCATCCAAGGCGTGGATTTTTTAAAGAATATTTTTTCAAAGGACCATCCAAGGCGTGGATTTTTTAAAGAATATTTTTTCAAAGGACCATCCAAGGCGTGGATTTTTTAAAGAATATTTTTTCAAAGGACCATCCAAGGCGTGGATTTTTTAAAGAATATTTTTTCAAAGGACCATCCAAGGCGTGGATTTTTTAAAGAATATTTTTTCAAAGGACCATCCAAGGCGTGGATTTTTTAAAGAATATTTTTTCAAAGGACCATCCAAGGCGTGGATTTTTTAAAGAATATTTTTTCAAAGGACCATCCAAGGCGTGGATTTTTTAAAGAATATTTTTTCAAAGGACCATCCAAGGCGTGGATTTTTTAAAGAATATTTTTTCAAAGGACCATCCAAGGCGTGGATTTTTTAAAGAATATTTTTTCAAAGGACCATCCAAGGCGTGGATTTTTTAAAGAATATTTTTTCAAAGGACCATCCAAGGCGTGGATTTTTTAAAGAATATTTTTTCAAAGGACCATCCAAGGCGTGGATTTTTTAAAGAATATTTTTTCAAAGGACCATCCAAGGCGTGGATTTTTTAAAGAATATTTTTTCAAAGGACCATCCAAGGCGTGGACTTTTTAAAGAATATTTTTTCAAAGGACCATCCAAGGCGTGGATTTTTTAAAGAATATTTTTTCAAAGGACCATCCAAGGCGTGGATTTTTTAAAGAATATTTTTTCAAAGGACCATCCAAGGCATGGATTTTTTTAAGAATATTTTTTCAAAGGACCATCCAAGGCGTGGATTTTTTAAAGAATGTTTTTTCAAGGACACTAACAAACGTGGATTTTTTAAAGAATATTTTTTCAAGGACACTAACAAACGTGGATTTTTTAAAGAATATTTTTTCAAAGGACCATCCAAGGCGTGGATTTTTTAAAGAATATTTTTTCAAAGGACCACCCAAGGCGTGGATTTTTTAAAGAATATTTTTTCAAAGGACCTCCCAAGGCGTGTATTTTTTAAAGAATATTTTTTCAAAGCACCATCCAAGGCGTGGATTTTTTAAAGAATGTTTTTTCAAGGACACTAAAAAACGTGGATTTTTTAAAGAATATTTTTTCAAAGGACAAATAAACGTGGATTTTTTAAAGAATATTTTTTCAAAGGACAAATAAACGTGGATTTTTTAAAGAATATTTTTTCAAAGGACAAATAAACGTGGATTTTTTAAAGAATATTTTTTCAAAGGACAAATAAACGTGGATTTTTTAAAGAATATTTTATCAAAGGACAAATAAACGTGGATTTTTTAAAGAATATTTTTTCAAAGGACAAATAAATGTGGATTTTTTAAAGAATATTTTTTCAAAGGACAAATAAACGTGGATTTTTTAAAGAATATTTTTTCAAAGGACAAATAAACGTGGATTTTTTAAAGAATATTTTTTCAAATTACAAATAAACGTGGATTTTTTAAAGAATATTTTTTCAAAGGACAAATAAACGTGGATTTTTTAAAGAATATTTTTTCAAAGGACAAATAAACGTGGATTTTTTAAAGAATATTTTTTCAAAGGACAAATAAACGTGGATTTTTTAAAGAATATTTTTTCAAAGGACAAATAAACGTGGATTTTTTAAAGAATATTTTTTCAAAGGACCATCCAAGGCGTGGATTTTTTTTCAAGAACCAACGGAGATGTGGATTTTTAACCATGTTTTAAGCAAAATCTGCTCATTAAACGGAAAACTGACACGTGTTGATCTAGAAGTATGTTTTCTTTTGGAAAACAATTTCTTTCTTTTAGTTTAGATACAAAAAGCTTCCTTGAGGACATGTCACATTCCAAATTTAAACTTATGAAAAAATGTCAGCTACCGCCGTAGGCACCCTATAAAAACACACAATCTTAATATTCTCTCCTCCGATACCGATATTCCGCTGGAGACAAACAAACTTCTTGTGCTTTTGTTTTTTCTTAATTTTCTTGAGATTAATTTTCAATCAAAACTTGTACTTAAAACTTGGCATTTTTTGCATTGGTAACCAAGGAGAGAAAAAAGAAGCGACGCAAGGAAAATATCGCACCGAAAGTAGCTTATTTCCACACGCTGCCTTTGTAAACATTAAATACGGAAAGTTGTCCTTTTTCGTCCCCATTCTGGAGGGGACGTATGTTTGTACATTGAGATTGTCACGCTGTGTTTACACAGGAGGCACAAGTTGCGGCACTGGTTACCTGAGGTTATGTTGAATATTTTTTTCTGGTTTTTGCGTTTTGTTTTCTCAACCGGAATTACTTACGGTTTTGCTTTCGAATATAAAATACGAAAAAATAAACCTCACCAAAAAGCTAGCAAAGTAACTTAATCTCTCACGCTTTTTTTCTGGCATTGTTTGCTGGAACAGCCATTTTCATTTTTTCGGGATAGACTCGCCATTACTGTGTGTTTTTTTCTGTTTTTCTCCTTCAGGTTGTTTTCTCGGGAATAAATTCAAATTTGTAGCCGAAAAAGAAAAAAGATTAATAATAAACTAAAATATTCACAGTTTCCACACTGTAAAGCAAACAAAGTCCTCGAACAGTGGCCAGTCATAGACCTGCACTCATACACACATACGCACAACACTCTCAAACCAAAAAGGACACTGAACCGTTAAACTTGACATGCCGTACAATGTCGATGGCTGCTGATGTTTCCGTTTTCCTGGACAACGAAGAGGAATAAATGCTCTTCAACACTCGAAGGATGGTACGAACAGTTTGATATACGGTTTGTAACTTTATTAGGGTATTTAAAGAAAATATCCTTCAAAAAATTCTGAATTGAACCAAGAAAAATAGGTCCTTAATCCACGCTTGGTATTGTCCTTGAAAAAATATTCCTTAATCCACGCTTGGTATTGTCCTTGAAAAAATATTCCTTAAAAAATCCACGCCTTGGATGGCCCTTGAAAAAATATTCCTTAAAAAATCCACGCCTTGGATGGCCCTTGAAAAAATATTCTTTAAAAAATCCACGCCTTGGATGGCCCTTGAAAAAATATTCTTTAAAACATCCATGCCTAGGATGGTCCTTGAAAAAATATTCTTTAAAAAATCTACGCTTGGTATTGTCCTTGAAAAAATATTCTTTAAAAAATCCACGCTTGATATTGTCCTTGAAAAGATATTCTTTAAAAAATCCACGCTTGGTATTGTCCTTTGAAAAAATATTCTGTAAAAATCCACGCCTTGGTATTGTCCTTGAAAAAATATTCTTGGATGGTCCATGCAAAAATATTCTTCACAAAATCCACGTCTTGGATGGTCCATGCAAAAATATTCTTCACAAAATCCACGTCTTGGATGGTCCATGCAAAAATATTCTTCACAAAATCCACGCCTTGGGTGGTCCTTTGAAAAAATATTCTTTAAAAAATCCACGCCTTGGGTGGTCCTTTGAAAAAATATTCTTTAAAAAATCCACGCCTTGGGTGGTCCTTTGAAAAAATATTCTTTAAAAAATCCACGCCTAGGGTGGTCCTTTGAAAAAATATTCTTTAAAAAATCCACGCCTTGGGTGGTCCTTTGAAAAAATATTCTTTAAAACATCCACGCCTCGAATGGTTCTTAAAAAAATATTCTTTAAAACATCCACGCCTCGAATGGTTCTTAAAAAAATATTCTTTAAAAAGTCCACGCCTTGGATGGTCCTTGAAAAAATATTCTTTCAAAAATCCACGCCTTGGATGGTCCTTGAAAAAATATTCTTTCAAAAATCCACGCCTTGGATGGTCCTTGAAAAAATATTCTTTCAAAAATCCACGCCTTGGATGGTCCTTGAAAAAATATTCTTTCAAAAATCCACGCCTTGGATGGTCCTTGAAAAAATATTCTTTCAAAAATCCACGCTTGGTATTTTCCTTGAAAAAATATTCTTTAAAAAATCCACGCTTGGTATTTTCCTTGAAAAAATATTCTTTAAAAAATCCACGCTTGGTATTTTCCTTGAAAAAATATTCTTTAAAAAATCCACGCTTGGTATTTTCCTTGAAAAAATATTCTTTAAAAAATCCACGCTTGGTATTTTCCTTGAAAAAATATTCTTTAAAAAATCCACGCTTGGTATTTTCCTTGAAAAAATATTCTTTAAAAAATCCACGCTTGGTATTTTCCTTGAAAAAATATTCTTTAAAAAATCCACGCTTGGTATTTTCCTTGAAAAAATATTCTTTAAAAAATCCACGCTTGGTATTTTCCTTGAAAAAATATTCTTTAAAAAATCCACGCTTGGTATTGTCCTTGAAAAAATATTCTTTAAAACATCCACGCCTAGGATGGTCCTTGAAAAAATATTCTTTAAAAAATCCACGCTTTGTATTGTCCTTGAAAAAATATTCTTTAAAAAATCCACGCTTGGTATTGTCCTTGAAAAAATATTCTTTAAAAGATACACGCTTGGTATTGTCCTTGAAAAAATATTCTTTAAAAAATCCACGCTTGGTATTGTCCTTGAAAAAACATTCTTTAAAAAATCCACGCTTGGTATTGTCCTTGAAACAATATTCTTTGAAAAATCCACGCTTGGTATTGTCCTTGAAAAAATATTCTTTGAAAAATCCACGCTTGGTATTGTCCTTGAAAAAATATTCTTTAAAAAAACCACGCTTGGTATTGTCCTTGAAAAAATATTCTTTAAAAAATCCACACTTGGTATTGTCCATGAAAAAATATTCTTTAAAAAATCCACGTTTGGTATTGTCCTTGAAAAAATATTATTTAAAAAATCCACGTTTGATATTGTCCATGAAAAAATATTCTTTAAAAAATCCACGTTTGGTATTGTCCTTGAAAAAATATTATTTAAAAAATCCACGTTTGATATTGTCCTTGAAAAAATATTCTTTAAAAAATCCACGTTTGATATTGTCCTTGAAAAAATATTCTTTAAAAAATTCACGCTTGGTATTGTCCTTGAAAAAATATTCTTTAAAAAATCCACGCTTGAAAAAATATTCTTTAAAAAATCCACGCTTGGTATTGTCCTTTAAAAAATATTCTTTAAAAAATCCACGCCTTGGATGGTCCTTTGAAAAAATATTCTTTAAAAAATCCACGCTATGGATGGTCCTTTGAAAAAATATTTTTAAAAAAAATCCACGCCTTGGATAGTCCTTTAAAAAATATTCTTAAAAAAATCCACGCCTTGGATAGTCCTTTAAAAATATTCTTAAAAAAATCCACGCCTTGGATAGTCCTTGAAAAAATATTCTTTAAAACATCCACGCTTTGTATTGTCCTTGAAAAAATATTCTTTAAAACATCCACGCCTAGGATGGTCCTTGAAAAAATATTCTTTAAAACATCCACGCCTAGGATGGTCCTTGAAAAAATATTCTTTAAAAAATCCACATCACTGTTGGTCCTTGAAAAAATATTCTTTAAAAAATCCACGTCTCTGTTGGTTCTTGAAAAAATATTCTTTAAAAAATCCACGTCTCTGTTGGTCCTTGAAAAAATATTCTTTAAAAAATCCACGTCTCTGTTGGTCCTTGAAAAAATATTCTTTAAAAAATCCACATCACTGTTGGTCCTTGAAAAAATATTATTTAAAAAATCCACGCTTTGTATTGTCCTTGAAAAAATATTATTTAAAAAATCCACGCTTTGTATTGTCCTTGAAAAAATATTCTTTAAAAAATCCACGCTTGGTATTGTCCTTGAAAAAACATTCTTTAAAAAATCCACGCTTGGTATTGTCCTTGAAACAATATTCTTTAAAAAATCCACGCTTTGTATTGTCCTTGAAAAAATATTCTTTAAAAAATCCACGCTTGGTATTGTCCTTGAAAAAACATTCTTTAAAAAATCCACGCTTGGTATTGTCCTTGAAACAATATTCTTTAAAAAATCCACGCTTTGTATTGTCCTTGAAAAAATATTCTTTAAAAAATCCACGCTTGGTATTGTCCTTGAAAAAAACATTCTTTAAAAAATCCACGCTTGGTATTGTCCTTGAAACAATATTCTTTAAAAAATCCACGCTTTGTATTGTCCTTGAAAAAATATTCTTTGAAAAATCCACGGTTGGTATTGTCCTTGAAAAAATATTCTTTAAAAAAACCACGCTTGGTATTGTCCTTGAAAAAATATTCTTTAAAAAATCCACGCTTGGTATTGTCCTTGAAAAAAACATTCATTAAAAAATCCACGCTTGGTATTGTCCTTGAAACAATATTCTTTAAAAAATCCACGCTTTGTATTGTCCTTGAAAAAATATTCTTTGAAAAATCCACGGTTGGTATTGTCCTTGAAAAAATATTCTTTAAAAAAACCACGCTTGGTATTGTCCTTGAAAAAATATTCTTTAAAAAATCCACGCTTGGTAATGTCCCTGAAAAAATATTCTTTAAAAAATCCACACATGGTATTGTCCTTGAAAAAATATTCTTTAAAAAATCCACACATGGTATTGTCCTTGAAAAAATATTCTTTAAAAAATCAACGCTTGGTATTGTCCATGAAAAAATATTCTTTAAAAAATCCACGCTTGGTATTGTCCCTGAAAAAATATTCTTTAAAAAATCCACGCTTGGTATTGTCCCTGAAAAAATATTCTTTAAAAAATCCACGCTTGGTATTGTCCATGAAAAAATATTCTTTAAAAAATCCACGCTTGGTATTGTCCCTGAAAAAATATTCTTTAAAAAATCCACACTTGGTATTGTCCTTGAAAAAATATTCTTTAAAAAATCCACACTTGGTATTATCCTTTAAAAAATATTCTTTAAAAAATCCACGCCTTGGATGGTCCTTTGAAAAAATATTCTTTAAAAAATCCACGCTTGGTATTGTCCTTGAAAGAATATTCTTTAAAAAATCCACGCTTGGTATTTTCCTTGAAAAAATATTCTTTAAAAAATCCACGTCTCTGTTGGTCCTTGAAAAAATTTCTTTAAAAAATCCACGCCTTGGATGGTCGTTGAAAAAATTTCTTTAAAAAATCCACGCCTTGGATGGTCGTTGAAAAAATATTCTTTAAAAAATCCACGTCTCTGTTGGTCCTTGAAAAAATTTCTTTAAAAAATCCACGTCTCTGTTGGTCCTTGAAAAAATTTCTTTAAAAAATCCACGCTTGGTATTGTCCTTGAAAAAATATTCTTAAAAAAAATCCACGATTGGTATTGTCTTTGAAAAACTATTCTTTAAAACATCCACGCTTGGTATTGTCCTTGAAAAAATATTCTTTAAAAAATCCACGCTTGGTATTGTCTTTGAAAAAGTATTCTTTAAAACATCCACGCTTGGTATTGTCCATGAAAATATGTTCTTTAAAAAACCCATACTTGCTATTATCCTTGAAAAAATATTCTTTAAAAAATCCACGCTTGGTATTGTCCTTGAAAAAATATTCTTTGAAAAATCCACGGTTGGTATTGTCCTTGAAAAAATATTCTTTAAAAAAACCACGCTTGGTATTGTCCTTGAAAAAATATTCTTTAAAAAATCCACGCTTGGTAATGTCCCTGAAAAAATATTCTTTAAAAAATCCACACATGGTATTGTCCTTGAAAAAATATTCTTTAAAAAATCCACACATGGTATTGTCCTTGAAAAAATATTCTTTAAAAAATCAACGCTTGGTATTGTCCATGAAAAAATATTCTTTAAAAAATCCACGCTTGGTATTGTCCCTGAAAAAATATTCTTTAAAAAATCCACGCTTGGTATTGTCCCTGAAAAAATATTCTTTAAAAAATCCACGCTTGGTATTGTCCATGAAAAAATATTCTTTAAAAAATTCACGCTTGGTAATGTCCCTGAAAAAATATTCTTTAAAAAATCCACACTTGGTATTGTCCTTGAAAAAATATTCTTTGAAAAATCCACACTTGGTATTATCCTTCAAAAAATATTCTTTAAAAAATCCACGCCTTGGATGGTCCTTTGAAAAAATATTCTTTAAAAAATCCACGCTTGGTATTGTCCTTGAAAGAATATTCTTAAAAAAATCCACGCTTGGTATTTTCCTTGAAAAAATTTCTTTAAAAAATCCACGTCTCTGTTGGTCCTTGAAAAAATTTCTTTAAAAAATCCACGCCTTGGATGGTCGTTGAAAAAATTTCTTTAAAAAATCCACGCCTTGGATGGTCGTTGAAAAAATATTCTTTAAAAAATCCACGTCTCTGTTGGTCCTTGAAAAAATTTCTTTAAAAAATCCACGTCTCTGTTGGTCCTTGAAAAAATTTCTTTAAAAAATCCACGCTTGGTATTGTCCTTGAAAAAATATTCTTAAAAAAAATCCACGATTGGTATTGTCTTTGAAAAACTATTCTTTAAAACATCCACGCTTGGTATTGTCCTTGAAAAAATATTCTTTAAAAAATCCACGCTTGGTATTGTCCTTGAAAAAATATTCTTTAAAAAATCCACGCTTGGTATTGTCCATGAAAATATGTTCTTTAAAAAACCCATACTTGCTATTATCCTTGAAAAAATATTCTTTAAAAAATCCACGCTTGGTATTGTCCTTGAAAAAATATTCTTTGAAAAATCCACGGTTGGTATTGTCCTTGAAAAAATATTCTTTAAAAAAACCACGCTTGGTATTGTCCTTGAAAAAATATTCTTTAAAAAATCCACGCTTGGTAATGTCCCTGAAAAAATATTCTTTAAAAAATCCACACATGGTATTGTCCTTGAAAAAATATTCTTTAAAAAATCCACACATGGTATTGTCCTTGAAAAAATATTCTTTAAAAAATCAACGCTTGGTATTGTCCATGAAAAAATATTCTTTAAAAAATCCACGCTTGGTATTGTCCCTGAAAAAATATTCTTTAAAAAATCCACGCTTGGTATTGTCCCTGAAAAAATATTCTTTAAAAAATCCACGCTTGGTATTGTCCATGAAAAAATATTCTTTAAAAAATTCACGCTTGGTAATGTCCCTGAAAAAATATTCTTTAAAAAATCCACACTTGGTATTGTCCTTGAAAAAATATTCTTTAAAAAATCCACGCCTTGGATGGTCCTTTGAAAAAATATTCTTTAAAAAATCCACGTCTCTGTTGGTCCTTGAAAAAATATTCTTTAAAAAATCCATGTCTCTGTTGGTCCTTGAAAAAATATTCTTTAAAAAATCCACGTCTCTGTTGGTCCTTGAAAAAATATTCTTTAAAAAATCCATGTCTCTGTTGGTCCTTGAAAAAATATTCCTTAAAAAATCCACGTCTATGTTGGTCCTTGAAAAAATATTCTTTAAAAAATCCACGTCTCTGTTGGTCCTTGAAAAAATATTCCTTAAAAAATCCACGTCTCTGTTTGTCCCTGAAAAAATATTCTTTAAAAAATCCACGTCTCTGTTCGTCCCTGAAAAAATATTCTTTAAAAAATCCAGGTATCTCTTGGTTCTTGAAAAAAATATTCTTTAAAAAATCCATGCCTCGAATGGTCCTTAAGAATTTTTTCTTTTAAAAATCCACGCCTTGAATGGTCTTTAAAAAATATTCTTTAAAATGTCCACGCCTGGTATTCTATCGAAAGCCACGATTCTCGCCCTGATTCTTGTAGTGTTCCTCCAATTCGTCCCAGCGTAACCTTTTTCCACTTGAACTTATTTTTAATAAATTGTGTTTTTGATTTTCCATTGCCAATGTAGTAGTAGTGGTGGTGGTGGCGGAAAGTAAAGTAATGTATTTAACCCCGAGGCCGAATCGAGGCACTTTTCAAACAGTACTGCACACGACTGACTCACGCCAACGAACCGACCAACCTGTCCGTTAAACATCATCCCAACCATAAAAAAAAAATCAAAAACCAAAAGAACAACCAAACTGAACATCATTCGTCAGAAGCTGGCAAACCAACCAACCGAACCACATCCCTTCCACAAAAGCTTTTACGCTACGAAGTTGTGTAAATGTTGTATAGGGACGTTTGGACATTTCCATTACCAATGTTGCTTAAATAGCTCCTGCGAATTCGGTTTTTTGCCGCTCGCTATCTGCCGTTGAAAAGTTTCATGTTTTCAGCAGGTTTTGTTGAGAATTATTTCGCGAAATGCCCAACCAACTAACAGCCAAACGAAATAAACGAAGAACATTTTTAATTGAATCCATTTGCCCCGAAGCTATGAAATCTATCAAAAGTTTAAGGAACCACTGTGGCGGACATGATTCCGCATGATTTACAAGCGAAATGTAACGTCATAAACACATCAGCTCTGCAGTGATGGTTAACATCGTAGGAGATACAGAGGGGATTGTATGGAAAGGAGACCTTCGGGAAATACTTTTCAAAGATTGTAAGATTTGTGGTTTAAAAAATATGTTTTTCAGGAACTATGAAACTTCGTGGATTTTTTAAAAATATTTTTTCAAGGGCTATCGATCTTCATAGATTTTTAAAATATACATTTTAAGACTATCGAACTTCGTGGATTTTTCAAAAATATTTTTCGGAGGCAATCGAGCTTCACGGATTAAAAAAAATGCTAAAGGCTATCGATCTTCGAAGATTTTTCAAAAATATTTTTTAGGGGCTATCGAACTTCGTGGATTTTTTAAAAATATTTTTTCCGGGACTATCGAACTTTGTGGATTTTTAAAAAATATTTTTCAAGGGGCTATCGAACCTTGTGTATTTTTAAAAAATATTTTTCAGGGGCTATCGAACCTCGTGAATTTTCTAAAAATATATTTCAAAGACCTAACGAAGATCGTGAATTTTTAAAAAATATTTTTTAAAAATTATCGAACTTCGTCGATTTTTAAAAAAATATTTTTCTGAGCCTATCGAACTTCAAGGATTTAAAAATAAAATTTTTCGGGAGGGTTTCGAACTTCGAGGATTTTTAAAAAATATTTTTCAGGGGCTTTCAAACTTCGGAGATTTTTAAAAAATATTTTTCAGGTTCTTGAAAAATTAATTATGTAAAATATTAATTATAAAAATATTTTTTTAAATATCCTTTAAAAAAATCCACGTTTCCTGATGGTCCTTGAAAAAATATTCTTTAAAAAAATTTACGTTTTCTGGTGGTCCTTGAAAAAAAATTCTTTAAAAAATCCAAGTTTATTGGTCTGATAGTCCTTGAAAAAAATATTCTTTAAAAAATCCACGTTTTCTGATGGTCCTTAAAAATACTCTTTAAAAAATCCACGTTTCCTGATGGGTCCTTGAAAAATATTCTTTAAAAAATCCACGTTTTCTGATGGTCCTTAAAAATACTCTTTAAAAAATCCACGTTTCCTGATGGGTCCTTGAAAAATATTCTTTAAAAAATCCACGTTTCCTGATGGGTCCTTGAAAAATATTCTTTAAAAAATCCACGTTTCCTGATATGTCCTTGAAAAATATTCTTTAAAAATCCACGTTTCCTGATGGGTCCTTGAAAAAAATATTCTTTAAAAAATCCACGTTTACTGGTGGTCCTTGAAAAAAATATTCTTTAAAAAATCCACGTTTACTGTGGTCCTTGAAAAAAATATTCTTTAAAAAAATCCACGTTTACTGGTGGTCCTTGAAAAAAATATTCTTTAAAAAATCCACGTTTACTGGTGGTCCTTGAAAAAAATATTCTTTAAAAAATCCACGTTTACTGGTGGTCCTTGAAAAAAATATTCTTTAAAAAATCCACGTTTACTGGTGGTCCTTGAAAAAAATATTCTTTAAAAAATCCACGTTTACTGGTGGTCCTTGAAAAAAATATTCTTTAAAAAATCCACGTTTACTGGTGGTCCTTGAAAAAAATATTCTTAAAAAATCCACGTTTACTGGTGGTCCTTGAAAAAAAATATTCTTTAAAAAATCCACGTTTACTGGTGGTCCTTGAAAAAAATATTCTTTAAAAAATCCACGTTTACTGGTGGTCCTTGAAAAAAATATTCTTTAAAAAATCCACGTTTACTGGTGGTCCTTGAAAAAAAATATTCTTTAAAAAATCCACGTTTACTGGTGGTCCTTGAAAAAAAATATTCTTTAAAAAATCCACGTTTACTGGTGGTCCTTGAAAAAAATATTCTTTAAAAAATCCACGTTTACTGGTGGTCCTTGAAAAAAATATTCTTTAAAAAATCCACGTTTACTGGTGGTCCTTGAAAAAAATATTCTTTAAAAAATCCACGTTTACTGGTGGTCCTTGAAAAAATATTCTTTAAAAAATCCACGTTTACTGGTGGTCCTTGAAAAAAATATTCTTTAAAAAATCCACGTTTACTGGTGGTCCTTGAAAAAAATATTCTTTAAAAAATCCACGTTTACTGGTGGTCCTTGAAAAAAATATTCTTTAAAAAATCCACGTTTACTGGTGGTCCTTGAAAAAAATATTCTTTAAAAAATCCACGTTTACTGGTGGTCCTTGAAAAAAATATTCTTTAAAAAATCCACGTTTACTGGTGGTCCTTGAAAAAAAATATTCTTTAAAAAATCCACGTTTACTGGTGGTCCTTGAAAAAATATTCTTTAAAAAAATCCACGTTTACTGGTGGTCCTTGAAAAAAATATTCTTTAAAAAATCCACGTTTACTGGTGGTCCTTGAAAAAAATATTCTTTAAAAAATCCACGTTTACTGGTGGTCCTTGAAAAAAATATTCTTTAAAAAATCCACGTTTACTGGTGGTCCTTGAAAAAAATATTCTTTAAAAAATCCACGTTACTGGTGGTCCTTGAAAAAAATATTCTTTAAAAAATCCACGTTTACTGGTGGTCCTTGAAAAAAATATTCTTTAAAAAATCCACGTTTACTGGTGGTCCTTGAAAAAAATATTCTTTAAAAATCCACGTTTACTGGTGGTCCTTGAAAAAATATTCTTTAAAAAATCCACGTTTACTGGTGGTCCTTGAAAAAAATATTCTTTAAAAATCCACGTTTACTGGTGGTCCTTGAAAAAATATTCTTTAAAAAATCCACGTTTACTGGTGGTCCTTGAAAAAAATATTCTTAAAAAATCCACGTTTACTGGTGGTCCTTGAAAAAAATATTCTTTAAAAAATCCACGTTTACTGGTGGTCCTTGAAAAAAATATTCTTTAAAAAATCCACGTTGTACTGGTGGTCCCTTGAAAAAAATATTCTTAAAAATCCACGTTTACTGGTGGTCCTTGAAAAAAATATTCTTTAAAAAATCCACGTTTACTGGTGGTCCTTGAAAAAAATTATTCTTTAAAAAATCCACGTTTACTGGTGGTCCTTGAAAAAAATATTCTTTAAAAAATCCACGTTTACTGGTGGTCCTTGAAAAAAATATTCTTTAAAAAATCCACGTTACTGGTGGTCCTTGAAAAAATATTCTTAAAAAAATCCACGTTTACTGGTGGTCCTTGAAAAAAATATTCTTTAAAAAATCCACGTTTACTGGTGGTCCTTGAAAAAAATATTCTTTAAAAAATCCACGTTTACTGGTGGTCCTTGAAAAAAATATTCTTTAAAAAATCCACGTTACTGGTGGTCCTTGAAAAAAATATTCTTTAAAAATCCACGTTTACTGGTGGTCCTTGAAAAAAATATTCTTTAAAAAATCCACGTTTACTGGTGGTCCTTGAAAAAAATATTCTTTAAAAAATCCACGTTTACTGGTGGTCCTTGACAAAAATATCTTTAAAAAATCCACGTTTACTGGTGGTCCTTGAAAAAAATATTCTTTAAAAATCCACGTTTACTGGTGGTCCTTGAAAAAAATATTCTTTAAAAAATCCACGTTTACTGGTGGTCCTTGAAAAAAATATTCTTTAAAAAATCCACGTTTACTGGTGGTCCTTGAAAAAAATATTCTTTAAAAAATCCACGTTTACTGGTTGTCCTTGAAAAAAATATTCTTTAAAAAATCCACGTTTACGGTGGTCCTTGAAAAAAATATTCTTTAAAAAATCCACGTTTACTGGGGTCCTTGAAAAAAATATTCTTTAAAAATCCACGTTTCTGGTGGTCCTTGAAAAAATATTCTTTAAAAAATGCCACGTTTACTGGTTGGTCCTTGAAAAAAATATTCTTTAAAAAAATCCACGTTACTGGTGGTCCTTGAAAAAAATATTCTTTAAAAAATCCACGTTTACTGGTGGTCCTTGAAAACAATATTCTTTAAAAAATCCACGTTACTGGTGGTCCTTGAAAAAAATATTCTTTAAAAATCCACGTTTACTGGTGGTCCTTGAAAAAAATATTCTTTAAAAAATCCACGTTTACTGGTGGTCCTTGAAAAAAATATTCTTTAAAAAATCCACGTTTACTGGTGGTCCTTGAAAAAAATATTCTTTAAAAAAATCCACGTTTACTGTGGTCCTTGAAAAAATATTCTTTAAAAAATCCACGTTTACTGGTGGTCCTTGAAAAAAATATTCTTTAAAAAATCCACGTTTACTGGTGGTCCTTGAAAAAATATTCTTTAAAAAATCCACGTTTACTGGTGGTCCTTGAAAAAAATATTCTTTAAAAAATCCACGTTTACTGGTGGTCCTTGAAAAAAATATTCTTTAAAAAATCCACGTTACTGGGGGTCCTTGGAAAAATATTCTTTAAAAAATCCACGTTTACTGGTGGTCCTTGAAAAAAATATTCTTTAAAAAATCCACGTTTTCTGATGGTCCTTAAAAATACTCTTTAAAAAATCCACGTTTCCTGATGGGTCCTTGAAAATATTCTTTAAAAAATCCACGTTTTCTGATGGTCCTTAAAAATACTCTTTAAAAAATCCACGTTTCCTGATGGGTCCTTGAAAAATATTCTTTAAAAAATCCACGTTTCCTGATGGGTCCTTGAAAAATATTCTTTAAAAAAATCCACGTTTTCCTGATATGTCCTTGAAAAATATTCTTTAAAAATCCACGTTCCTGATGGGTCCTTGAAAAAAATATTCTTTAAAAAATCCACGTTTCTGGATGGGTCTTGAAAAAAATATTCTTTAAAAAATCCACGTTTACTGGTGGTCCTTGAAAAAAATATTCTTTAAAAAATCCACGTTTACTGGTGGTCCTTGAAAAAAATATTCTTTAAAAAATCCACGTTTACTGGTGGTCCTTGAAAAAAATATTCTTTAAAAAATCCACGTTTACCTGGTGGTCCTTGAAAAAAATATTCTTTAAAAACATCCACGTTTACTGGTGGTCCTTGAAAAAAATATTCTTTAAAAAATCCACGTTTACTGGTGGTCCTTGAAAAAAATATTCTTTAAAAAATCCACGTTACTGGTGGGTCCTTGAAAAAAATATTCTTTAAAAAAAATCCACGTTTACTGGTGGTCCTTGAAAAAAATATTCTTAAAAAATCCACGTTTACCTGGTGGTCCTTGAAAAAAATATTCTTTAAAAAATCCACGTTTACTGTGGTCCTTGAAAAAAATATTCTTTAAAAAATCCACGTTTACTGGTGGTCCTTGAAAAAAATATTCTTAAAAAATCCACGTTTACTGGTGGTCCTTGAAAAAATATTCTTTAAAAAATCCACGTTTAACTGGTGGTCCTTGAAAAAAATATTCTTTAAAAAATCCACGTTACTGGTGGTCCTTGAAAAAAATATTCTTTAAAAAATCCACGTTTACTGGTGGTCCTTGAAAAAAATATTCTTTAAAAATCCACGTTTACCTGGTGGTCCTTGAAAAAAAATATTCTTTAAAAAATCCACGTTTACTGGTGGTCCTTGAAAAAATATTCTTTAAAAAATCCCACGTTTACTGGTGGTCCTTGAAAAAAATATTCTTTAAAAAATCCACGTTTACTGGTGGTCCTTGAAAAAAATATTCTTTAAAAATCCCACGTTTACTGGTGGTCCTTGAAAAAAATATTCTTTAAAAAATCCACGTTTACTGGTGGTCCTTGAAAAAAATATTCTTTAAAAAATCCACGTTTACTGGTGTCCTTGAAAAAAATATTCTTTAAAAATCCACGTTTACTGGTGGTCCTTGAAAAAAATATTCTTTAAAAAATCCACGTTTACTGTGGTCCTTGAAAAAAATATTCTTTAAAAATCCACGTTTACTGGTGGTCCTGAAAAAAAATATTCTTTAAAAAATCCACGTTTACTGTGGTCCTTGAAAAAAATATTCTTTAAAAAATCCACGTTTACTGGTGGTCCTTGAAAAAAATATTCTTTAAAAAATCCACGTTTACTGGTGGTCCTTGAAAAAAATATTCTTTAAAAATCCACGTTTACTGGTGGTCCTTGAAAAAAATATTCTTTAAAAAATCCACGTTTACTGGTGGTCCTTGAAAAAAATATTCTTTAAAAAATCCCGTTTACTGGTGGTCCTTGAAAAAAAATATCTTTAAAACATCCACGTTTACTGGTGGTCCTTGAAAAAAATATTCTTTAAACAATCCACGTTTACTGGTGGTCCTTGAAAAAAATATTCTTTAAAAAATCCACGTTTACTGGTGGTCCTTGAAAAAATATTCTTTAAAAAATCACGTTTACTGGTGGTCCTTGAAAAAATATTCTTTAAAAAATCCACGTTTACTGGTGGTCCTTGAAAAAATATTCTTTAAAAAATCCACGTTTACTGGTGGTCCTTGAAAAAAATATTCTTTAAAAAATCCACGTTTACTGGTGGTCCTTGAAAAAAATATTCTTTAAAAAATCCACGTTTACTGGTGGTCCTTGAAAAAATATTCTTTAAAAAATCCACGTTTACTGGTGGTCCTTGAAAAAAATATTCTTTAAAAATCCACGTTTACTGGTGGTCCTTGAAAAAAATATTCTTTAAAAATCCACGTTTACTGGTGGTCCTTGAAAAAATATTCTTTAAAAAATCCACGTTTACTGGTGGTCCTTGAAAAAAATATTCTTTAAAAAATCCACGTTTACTGGTGGTCCTTGAAAAAAATATTCTTTAAAAAATCCACGTTTACTGGTGGTCCTTGAAAAAAATATTCTTTAAAAAATCCACGTTTACTGGTGGTCCTTGAAAAAAATATTCTTTAAAAAATCCACGTTTACTGGTGGTCCTTGAAAAAAATATTCTTTAAAAAATCCACGTTTACTGGTGGTCCTTGAAAAAATATTCTTTAAAAAATCCACGTTTACTGGTGGTCCTTGAAAAAAATATTCTTTAAAAAATCCACGTTTACTGGTGGTCCTTGAAAAAATATTCTTTAAAAAATCCACGTTTACTGGTGGTCCTTGAAAAAATATTCTTTAAAAAATCCACGTTTACTGGTGGTCCTTGAAAAAAATATTCTTTAAAAAATCCACGTTTACTGGTGGTCCTTGAAAAAATATTCTTTAAAAAATCCACGTTTACTGGTGGTCCTTGAAAAAATATTCTTTAAAAAATCCACGTTTACTGGTGGTCCTTGAAAAAATATTCTTTAAAAAATCCACGTTTACTGGTGGTCCTTGAAAAAAATATTCTTTAAAAAATCCACGTTTACTGGTGGTCCTTGAAAAAAATATTCTTTAAAAAATCCACGTTTACTGGTGGTCCTTGAAAAAAAATATTCTTTAAAAAATCACGTTTACTGTGGTCCTTGAAAAAATATTCTTTAAAAAATCCACGTTTACGGGTGGTCCTTGAAAAAAATATTCTTTAAAAAAAATCCACGTTTACTGGTGGTCCTTGAAAAAAATATTCTTTAAAAAATCCACGTTTACTGGTGGTCCTTGAAAAAAATATTCTTTAAAAATCCACGTTTACTGGTGGTCCTTGAAAAAATATTCTTTAAAAAAATCCACGTTTACTGGTGGTCCTTGAAAAAAATATTCTTTAAAAAATCCACGTTTACTGGTGGGTCCTTGAAAAAAAATATTCTTTAAAAAAATCCCACGTTTACTGGTGGTCCTTGAAAAAAATATTCTTTAAAAAATCCACGTTTACTGTGGTCCTTGAAAAAAATATTCTTTAAAAAATCCACGTTTACTGGTGGTCCTTGAAAAAAATTAGTCTTTAAAAAATCCACGTTTTACTGGTGGTCCTTGAAAAAAATATTCTTTAAAAAATCCACGTTTACTGGTGGTCCTTGAAAAAAATATTCTTTAAAAAATCCACGTTACTGGTGGTCCTTGAAAAAAATATTCTTTAAAAAAATCACGGTTACTGGTGGTCCTTGAAAAAAATATGCTTTAAAAAGTCCACGTTTACTGGTGGTCCTTGAAAAAAATATCTTTAAAAAAAATCCACGTTTACTGGTGGTTCCTTGAAAAAATATTCTTGAAAAATCACGTTTACTGGTGGTCCTTGAAGAAAAAATATTCTTTCAAAAATATCCCGTTTACTGGTGGTCCTTGAAAAAAATATTCTTTAAAAAATCCACGTTTTACTGGTGGTCCTTGAAAAAATATTCTTTAAAAAATCCACGTTTACTGGTGGTCATTGAAAAAAAAATATTCTTAAAAAATCACGTTACTGGTGGTCCTTGAAAAAAATATTTATCCTTTGGTCTTGAAAAAATAGTTATCACGTTTGACTGGTGGTCCTGAAAAAAATATTCTTTAAAAAATCCACGTTTACTGGTGGTCCTTGCAAAAAATATGCGTTAAAAAATCCACGTTTACTGGTGGTCCTTGAAAAAAATATTCTTAAAAAATCCACGTTACTGGTGGTCCTTGAAAAAAATATTCTTTAAAAAATCCACGTTTACTGGTGGTCCTTGAAAAAATATCTTTAAAAAATCCACGTTTACTGGTGGTCCTTGAAAAAAAATTATTCTTTAAAAAATCCACTTTACTGGTGGTCCTTGAAAAAAATATTCTTTAAAAAATCCACGTTTACTGGTGGTCCTTGAAAAAAATATTCTTTAAAAAATCCACGTTTACTGGTGGTCCTTGAAAAAAATATTCTTTAAAAAATCCACGTTTACTGGTGTCCTTGAAAAAAATATTCCTTAAAAAATCCACGTTTACTGTGGGTCCTGAAAAATATTCTTTAAAAAATCCACGTTTACTGGTGGTCCTTGAAAAAAATATTCTTTAAAAAATCCACGTTTACTGGTGGTCCTTGAAAAAAATATTCTTTAAAAAATCCACGTTTACTGGTGGTCCTTGAAAAAAAATTCTTTAAAAAATCCACGTTTACTGGTGGTCCTTGAAAAAATATTCTTTAAAAAATCCACGTTTACTGGTGGTCCTTGAAAAAATATTCTTTAAAAAATCCACGTTTACTGGTGGTCCTTGAAAAAAATATTCTTTAAAAAATCCACGTTTACTGGTGGTCCTTGAAAAAAATTCTTTAAAAAATCCACGTTTACTGGTGGTCCTTGAAAAAATATTCTTTAAAAAATCCACGTTTACTGGTGGTCCTTGAAAAAAATATTCTTTAAAAAATCCACGTTTACTGGTGGTCCTTGAAAAAAATATTCTTTAAAAAATCCACGTTTACTGGTGGTCCTTGAAAAAAATATTCTTTAAAAAATCCACGTTTACTGGTGGTCCTTGAAAAAAATATTCTTTAAAAAATCCACGTTTACTGGTGGTCCTTGAAAAAAATATTCTTTAAAAAATCCACGTTTACTGGTGGTCCTTGAAAAAATATTCTTTAAAAAATCCACGTTTACTGGTGGTCCTTGAAAAAATATTCTTTAAAAAATCCACGTTTACTGGTGGTCCTTGAAAAATATTCTTTAAAAAATCCACGTTTCTGGTGGTCCTTGAAAAAATATTCTTTAAAAAATCCACGTTTACTGGGTCCTTGAAAAAATATTCTTTAAAAAATCCACGTTTACTGGTGGTCCTTGAAAAAAATATTCTTTAAAAAATCCACGTTTACTGGTGTCCTTGAAAAATATTCTTTAAAAAATCCACGTTTACTGGTGGTCCTTGAAAAAAATATTCTTTAAAAAATCCACGTTTACTGGTGGTCCTTGAAAAAATATTCTTTAAAAAATCCACGTTTACTGGTGGTCCTTGAAAAAAATATTCTTTAAAAAATCCACGTTTACTGGTGGTCCTTGAAAAAATATTCTTTAAAAATCCACGTTTACTGGTGGTCCTTGAAAAAATATTCTTTAAAAAATCCACGTTTACTGGTGGTCCTTGAAAAAAATATTCTTTAAAAAATCCACGTTTACTGGTGGTCCTTGAAAAAATATTCTTTAAAAAATCCACGTTTACTGGTGGTCCTTGAAAAAATATTCTTTAAAAAATCCACGTTTACTGGTGGGTCCTTGAAAAAAATATTCTTTAAAAAATCCACGTTTACTGGTGGTCCTTGAAAAAAATATTCTTTAAAAATCCACGTTTCCTGGTGGTCCTTGAAAAAATATTCTTTAAAAAATCCACGTTTACTGGTGGTCCTTGAAAAAATATTCTTTAAAAAATCCACGTTTACTGGTGGTCCTTGAAAAAATATTCTTTAAAAAATCCACGTTTACTGGTGGTCCTTGAAAAAATATTCTTTAAAAAATCCACGTTTACTGGTGGTCCTTGAAAAATATTCTTTAAAAAATCCACGTTTACTGGTGGTCCTTGAAAAATCTTTCTTTAAAAAATCCACGTTTACTGGTGGTCCTTGAAAAATATTCTTTAAAAAATCCACGTTTACTGGTGGTCCTTGAAAAAATATCTTTAAAAAATCCACGTTTCCTGTGGTCCTTGAAAAAATATTCTTTAAAAAATCCACGTTTCCTGGTGGTCCTTGAAAAATATTCTTTAAAAAATCCACGTTTCCTGATGGTCCTTGAAAAAATATTCTTTAAAAAATCCACGTTTACTGGTGGTCCTTGAAAAAAATATTCTTTAAAAAATCCACGTTTACTGGTGGTCCTTGAAAAAATATTCTTTAAAAATCCACGTTTACTGGTGGTCCTTGAAAAAAATATTCTTTAAAAAATCCACGTTTACTGGTGGTCCTTGAAAAAATATTCTTTAAAAAATCCACGTTTACTGGTGGTCCTTGAAAAAATATTCTTTAAAAATCCACGTTTACTGGTGGTCCTTGAAAAAAAATATTCTTTAAAAATCCACGTTTACTGGTGGTCCTTGAAAAAAATATTCTTTAAAAAATCCACGTTTACTGGTGGTCCTTGAAAAAAATATTCTTTAAAAAATCCACGTTTACTTGTGGTCCTTGAAAAATATTCTTTAAAAAATCCACGTTTACTGGTGGTCCTTGAAAAAAATATTCTTTAAAAAATCCACGTTTACTGGTGGTCCTTGAAAAAATATTCTTTAAAAAATCCACGTTTACTGGTGGTCCTTGAAAAAAATATTCTTTAAAAAATCCACGTTTACTGGTGGTCCTTGAAAAAATATTCTTTAAAAATCCACGTTTACTGGTGGTCCTTGAAAAAATATTCTTTAAAAAATCCACGTTTACTGGTGGTCCTTGAAAAATATTCTTTAAAAAATCCACGTTTACTGGTGGTCCTTGAAAAATATTCTTTAAAAAATCCACGTTTACTGTGGTCCTTGAAAAATATTCTTTAAAAATCCACGTTTACTGGTGGTCCTTGAAAAAATATTCTTTAAAAAATCCACGTTTACTGGTGGTCCTTGAAAAAATATTCTTTAAAAATCCACGTTTACTGGTGGTCCTTGAAAAAATATTCTTTAAAAATCCACGTTTACTGGTGGTCCTTGAAAAAATATTCTTTAAAAAATCCACGTTTACTGGTGGTCCTTGAAAAAATATTCTTTAAAAAATCCACGTTTACTGGTGGTCCTTGAAAAAAATATTCTTTAAAAAATCCACGTTTACTGGTGGTCCTTGAAAAAAATATTCTTTAAAAAATCCACGTTTACTGGTGGTCCTTGAAAAAAATATTCTTTAAAAAATCCACGTTTACTGGTGGTCCTTGAAAAAAATATTCTTTAAAAAATCCACGTTTACTGGTGGTCCTTGAAAAATAGTTTTAAAAAATCCACGTTTACTGTGGTCCTTGAAAAAAATATTCTTTAAAAAATCCACGTTTACTGGTGGTCCTTGAAAAAAATATTCTTTAAAAAATCCACGTTTACTGGTGGTCCTTGAAAAAATATTCTTTAAAAAATCCACGTTTACTGGTGGTCCTTGAAAAAAATTTCTTTAAAAAATCCACGTTTACTGGTGGTCCTTGAAAAAAATATTCTTTAAAAAATCCACGTTTACTGGTGGTCCTTGAAAAAAATATTCTTAAAAATCCACGTTTACTGGTGGTCCTTGAAAAAAATATTCTTTAAAAAATCCACGTTTACTGGTGGTCCTTGAAAAAAATATTCTTTAAAAAATCCACGTTTACTGGTGGTCCTTGAAAAATATATTCTTTAAAAAATCCACGTTTACTGGGGTCCTTGAAAAAAATTCTTTAAAAAATCCACGTTTACTGGTGGTCCTTGAAAAAATATTCTTTAAAAATCCACGTTTTCTGGTGGTCCTTGAAAAATATTCTTTAAAAAATCCACGTTTACCTGATGGTCCTTGAAAAATATTCTTTAAAAAATCCACGTTTACTGATGGTCCTTGAAAATATTCTTTAAAAATCCACGTTTACTGGTGGTCCTTGAAAATATTCTTTAAAAAATCCACGTTTACTGGTGGTCCTTGAAAAATATTCTTTAAAAAATCCACGTTTACTGGTGGTCCTTGAAAAAATATTCTTTAAAAAATCCACGTTTACTGGTGGTCCTTGAAAAAAATATTCTTTAAAAATCCACGTTTACTGGTGGTCCTTGAAAAAAATATTCTTTAAAAAATCCACGTTTACTGGTGGTCCTTGAAAAAATATTCTTTAAAAAATCCACGTTTACTGGTGGTCCTTGAAAAATATTCTTTAAAAAATCCACGTTTACTGGTGGTCCTTAAAAAATATTCTTTAAAAATCCACGTTTCCTGATGGTCCTTGAAAAATATTCTTTAAAAAATCCACGTTTACTGGTGGTCCTTGAAAATATTCTTTAAAAAATCCACGTTCCTGGTGGTCCTTGAAAAAAATATTCTTTAAAAAATCCACGTTTACTGATGGGTCCTTGAAAAAAATATTCTTTAAAAAATCCACGTTTACTGGTGGTCCTTGAAAAAATTCTTTAAAAATCCACGTTTACTGTGGTCCTTGAAAAAAATATTCTTTAAAAAATCCACGTTTACTGGTGGTCCTTGAAAAAATATTCTTTAAAAATCCACGTTTACTGGTGGTCCTTGAAAAAAATATTCTTTAAAAATCCACGTTTACTGGTGGTCCTTGAAAAAAATATTCTTTAAAAATCCACGTTTACTGGTGGTCCTTGAAAAAAATATTCTTTAAAAAATCCACGTTTACTGGTGGTCCTTGAAAAAATATTCTTTAAAAAATCCACGTTTCTGATGGTCCTTGAAAAAATTCTTTAAAAAATCCACGTTTACTGATGGTCCTTGAAAATATTCTTTAAAAAATCCACGTTTACTGGTGGTCCTTGAAAATATTCTTTAAAAAATCCACGTTTACTGGTGGTCCTTGAAAAATATTCTTTAAAAATCCACGTTTCCTGGTGGTCCTTGAAAATATTCTTTAAAAAATCCACGTTTCCTGGTGGTCCTTGAAAAAATATTCTTTAAAAATCCACGTTTACTGGTGGTCCTTGAAAAAATATTCTTTAAAAAATCCACGTTTACTGGTGGTCCTTGAAAAAATATTCTTTAAAAAATCCACGTTTACTGGTGGTCCTTGAAAAAATATTCTTTAAAAATCCACGTTTACTGGTGGTCCTTGAAAAAAATATTCTTTAAAAAATCCACGTTTTCTGGTGGTCCTTGAAAATATTCTTTAAAAAATCCACGTTTACTGGTGGTCCTTGAAAAAATATTCTTTAAAAAATCCACGTTTACTGGTGGTCCTTGAAAAAATACTCTTTAAAAAATCCACGTTTCCTGTGGTCCTTGAAAAAAATATTCTTTAAAAAATCCACGTTTACTGGTGGTCCTTGAAAATATTCTTTAAAAAATCCACGTTTACTGGTGGTCCTTGAAAAAATATTCTTTAAAAATCCACGTTTACTGGTGGTCCTTGAAAAAAATATCTTTAAAAATCCACGTTTACTGGTGGTCCTTGAAAAAAATATTCTTTAAAAAATCCACGTTTACTGGTGGTCCTTGAAAAAATATTCTTTAAAAAATCCACGTTTACTGGTGGTCCTTGAAAAAAATATTCTTTAAAAAATCCACGTTTACTGGTGGTCCTGAAAATATTCTTTAAAAAATCCACGTTTACTGGTGGTCCTTGAAAAATATTCTTTAAAAAATCCACGTTTACTGGTGGTCCTTGAAAAAATATTCTTTAAAAAATCCACGTTTACTGGTGGTCCTTGAAAAATATTCTTTAAAAAATCCACGTTTCCTGGTGGTCCTTGAAAAATATTCTTTAAAAATCCACGTTTACTGGTGGTCCTTGAAAAAAATATTCTTTAAAAAATCCACGTTTACTGGTGGTCCTTGAAAAAAATATTCTTTAAAAAATCCACGTTTACTGGTGGTCCTTGAAAAAAATATTCTTTAAAAATCCACGTTTACTGGTGGTCCTTGAAAAAATATTCTTTAAAAAATCCACGTTTACTGGTGGTCCTTGAAAAAATATTCTTTAAAAAATCCACGTTTACTGGTGGTCCTTGAAAAAAATATTCTTTAAAAAATCCACGTTTACTGGTGGTCCTTAAAAAATTCTTTAAAAAATCCACGTTTCTGGTGGTCCTTGAAAAATATATCTTTAAAAAATCCACGTTTACTGGTGGTCCTTAAAATATTCTTTAAAAAATCCACGTTTTCTGGTGGTCCTTGAAAAAATATTCTTTAAAAAATCCACGTTTACTGATGGTCCTTGAAAATATTCTTTAAAAAATCCACGTTTCCTGATGGTCCTTGAAAATATTCTTTAAAAAATCCACGTTTCCTGATGGTCCTTGAAAAAATATTCTTTAAAAATCCACGTTTCCTGATGGGTCCTTGAAAAAATATTCTTTAAAAATCCACGTTTACTGTGGTCCTTGAAAAATATTCTTTAAAAAATCCACGTTTACTGGTGGTCCTTGAAAAAAATTTCTTTAAAAAATCCACGTTTACTGGTGGTCCTTGAAAAAATATTCTTTAAAAAATCCACGTTTACTGGTGGTCCTTGAAAAAAATATTCTTTAAAAATCCACGTTTACTGGTGGTCCTTGAAAAAAATATTCTTTAAAAAATCCACGTTTACTGGTGGTCCTTGAAAAAATATTCTTTAAAAAATCCACGTTTACTGGTGGTCCTTGAAAAAATATTCTTTAAAAAATCCACGTTTACTGGTGGTCCTTGAAAAAATATCTTTAAAAATCCACGTTTACTGGTGGTCCTTGAAAAAAATATTCTTTAAAAATCCACGTTTACTGGTGGTCCTTGAAAAAATATTCTTTAAAAATCCACGTTTACTGGTGGTCCTTGAAAAAAATATTCTTTAAAAAATCCACGTTTACTGTGGTCCTTGAAAAAAATATCTTTAAAAATCCACGTTTACTGGTGGTCCTTGAAAAAATATTCTTTAAAAATCCACGTTTACTGGTGGTCCTTGAAAAAAATATTCTTTAAAAAATCCACGTTTACTGGTGGTCCTTGAAAAAATATTCTTTAAAAAATCCACGTTTACTGGTGGTCCTTGAAAAAATATTCTTTAAAAAATCCACGTTTACTGGTGGTCCTTGAAAAAAATATTCTTTAAAAATCCACGTTTACTGGTGGTCCTTGAAAAAATATCTTTAAAAAATCCACGTTTACTGGTGGTCCTTGAAAAAAATATTCTTTAAAAAATCCACGTTTACTGGTGGTCCTTGAAAAAATATTCTTTAAAAAATCCACGTTTACTGGTGGTCCTTGAAAAAATATTCTTTAAAAAATCCACGTTTACTGGTGGTCCTTGAAAAAAATATTCTTTAAAAAATCCACGTTTACTGGTGGTCCTTGAAAAAAATATTCTTTAAAAAATCCACGTTTACTGGTGGTCCTTGAAAAAAATATTCTTTAAAAAATCCACGTTTACTGGTGGTCCTTGAAAAAAATATCTTTAAAAATCCACGTTTACTGGTGGTCCTTGAAAAAAATATTCTTTAAAAAATCCACGTTTACTGGTGGTCCTTGAAAAAATATTCTTTAAAAAATCCACGTTTACTGGTGGTCCTTGAAAAAATATTCTTTAAAAATCCACGTTTACTGGTGGTCCTTGAAAAAAATATTCTTTAAAAATCCACGTTTACTGGTGGTCCTTGAAAAAAATATTCTTTAAAAAATCCACGTTTACTGGTGGTCCTTGAAAAAAATATTCTTTAAAAAATCCACGTTTACTGGTGGTCCTTGAAAAAAATATTCTTTAAAAATCCACGTTTACTGGTGGTCCTTGAAAAAAATATTCTTTAAAAAATCCACGTTTACTGTGGTCCTTGAAAAAAATATTCTTTAAAAAATCCACGTTTACTGGTGGTCCTTGAAAAAAATATTCTTTAAAAATCCACGTTTACTGGTGGTCCTTGAAAAAATATTCTTTAAAAAATCCACGTTTACTGGTGGTCCTTGAAAAAAATATTCTTTAAAAAATCCACGTTTACTGGTGGTCCTTGAAAAAATATTCTTTAAAAAATCCACGTTTACTGGTGGTCCTTGAAAAAAATTCTTTAAAAATCCACGTTTACTGGTGGTCCTTGAAAAAATATTCTTTAAAAATCCACGTTTTCTGATGGTCCTTAAAAATACTCTTTAAAAAATCCACGTTTCCTGATGGGTCCTTGAAAAATATTCTTTAAAAAATCCACGTTTTCTGATGGTCCTTAAAAATACTCTTTAAAAAATCCACGTTTCTGATGGTCCTTGAAAAATATTCTTTAAAAAATCCACGTTTCTGATGGGTCCTTGAAAAATATTCTTTAAAAATCCACGTTTCCTGATGGTCCTTGAAAAAAATATTCTTAAAAAATCCACGTTTACTGGTGGTCCTTGAAAAAATATTCTTTAAAAAATCCACGTTTACTGGTGGTCCTTGAAAAAAATATCTTTAAAAAATCCACGTTTACTGGTGGTCCTTGAAAAAATATTCTTTAAAAAATCCACGTTTACTGGTGGTCCTTGAAAAAAAATTCTTTAAAAAATCCACGTTTACTGTGGTCCTTGAAAATACTCTTTAAAAATCCACGTTTCCTGATGGTCCTTGAAAAATATTCTTTAAAAAATCCACGTTTCTGATGGTCCTTAAAAATACTCTTTAAAAATCCACGTTTCCTGATGGTCCTTGAAAAATATTCTTTAAAAAATCCACGTTTCCTGGGGTCCTTGAAAAATATCTTTAAAAAATCCACGTTTCTGATATGTCCTTGAAAAATATTCTTTAAAAATCCACGTTTCCTGATGGTCCTTGAAAAAATATTCTTTAAAAAATCCACGTTTCCTGGTGGTCCTTGAAAAAATATTCTTTAAAAAATCCACGTTTACTGGTGGTCCTTGAAAAAAATATTCTTTAAAAAATCCACGTTTACTGGTGGTCCTTGAAAAATATTCTTTAAAAATCCACGTTTACTGGTGGTCCTTGAAAAAATATTCTTTAAAAAATCCACGTTTTCTGATGGTCCTTAAAAATACTCTTTAAAAATCCACGTTTCCTGATGGTCCTTGAAAAATATTCTTTAAAAAATCCACGTTTTCTGATGGTCCTTAAAAATATTCTTTAAAAATCCACGTTTCCTGATGGTCCTTGAAAAATATTCTTTAAAAATCCACGTTTCCTGATGGGTCCTTGAAAAATATTCTTTAAAAAATCCACGTTTCCTGATGGTCCTTGAAAAATATTCTTTAAAAATCCACGTTTCCTGATGGGTCCTTGAAAAAAATATTCTTTAAAAAATCCACGTTTACTGGTGGTCCTTGAAAAAAATTCTTTAAAAAATCCACGTTTACTGGTGGTCCTTGAAAAAAATATTCTTTAAAAAATCCACGTTTACTGGTGGTCCTTGAAAAAAATATTCTTTAAAAAATCCACGTTTACTGGTGGTCCTTGAAAAAAATATTCTTTAAAAAATCCACGTTTTCTGATGGTCCTTAAAAATACTCTTTAAAAAATCCACGTTTCCTGATGGTCCTTGAAAAATATTCTTTAAAAATCCACGTTTCTGATGGTCCTTAAAAATACTCTTTAAAAAATCCACGTTTCCTGATGGTCCTTGAAAAATATTCTTTAAAAAATCCACGTTTCCTGATGGTCCTTGAAAATATTCTTTAAAAAATCCACGTTTCCTGATATGTCCTTGAAAAATATTCTTTAAAAATCCACGTTTCCTGATGGTCCTTGAAAAAAATATTCTTTAAAAAATCCACGTTTCCTGATGGGTCCTTGAAAAAATATTCTTTAAAAATCCACGTTTACTGGTGGTCCTTGAAAAAAATTTCTTTAAAAAATCCACGTTTACTGGTGGTCCTTGAAAAAATATTCTTTAAAAAATCCACGTTTTCTGGTGGTCCTTAAAATATTCTTTAAAAAATCCACGTTTCCTGATGGTCCTTGAAAAATATTCTTTAAAAATCCACGTTTTCTGATGGTCCTTAAAATACTCTTTAAAAAATCCACGTTTCCTGATGGGTCCTTGAAAAATATTCTTTAAAAAATCCACGTTTCCTGATGGTCCTTGAAAAAATATTCTTAAAAAATCCACGTTTCCTGATATGTCCTTGAAAAAATATTCTTTAAAAAATCCACGTTTACTGGTGGTCCTTGAAAAAAATATTCTTTAAAAAATCCACGTTTACTGGTGGTCCTTGAAAAAAATTTCTTTAAAAAATCCACGTTTACTGGTGGTCCTTGAAAAAAATATTCTTTAAAAAATCCACGTTTACTGGTGGTCCTTGAAAAAATATTCTTTAAAAAATCCACGTTTACTGGTGGTCCTTGAAAAAAATTCTTTAAAAAATCCACGTTTTCTGATGGTCCTTAAAATACTCTTTAAAAAATCCACGTTTCCTGATGGTCCTTGAAAAATATTCTTTAAAAATCCACGTTTTCTGATGGTCCTTAAAAATACTCTTTAAAAAATCCACGTTTCCTGATGGTCCTTGAAAATATTCTTTAAAAAATCCACGTTTCCTGATGGGTCCTTGAAAAATATTCTTTAAAAAATCCACGTTTCCTGATATTCCTTGAAAAATATTCTTTAAAAATCCACGTTTCCTGATGGGTCCTTGAAAAAAATATTCTTTAAAAAATCCACGTTTCCTGATGGGTCCTTGAAAAAAATATTCTTTAAAAAATCCACGTTTACTGGTGGTCCTTGAAAAAAATATTCTTTAAAAAATCCACGTTTACTGGTGGTCCTTGAAAAAAATATTCTTTAAAAAATCCACGTTTACTGGTGGTCCTTAAAAATATTCTTTAAAAAAATCCACGTTTACTGGTGGTCCTTGAAAAAAATATTCTTTAAAAATCCACGTTTACTGGTGGTCCTTGAAAAAAATATTCTTTAAAAAATCCACGTTTACTGGTGGTCCTTGAAAAAAATATTCTTTAAAAAATCCACGTTTACTGGTGGTCCTTGAAAAAATATTCTTTAAAAAATCCACGTTTACTGGTGGTCCTTGAAAAAAATATTCTTTAAAAAATCCACGTTTACTGGTGGTCCTTGAAAAAAATATTCTTTAAAAAATCCACGTTTACTGGTGGTCCTTGAAAAAAATATTCTTTAAAAATCCACGTTTACTGGTGGTCCTTGAAAAAAATATTCTTTAAAAAATCCACGTTTACTGGTGGTCCTTGAAAAAAATATTCTTTAAAAATCCACGTTTACTGGTGGTCCTTGAAAAAATATTCTTTAAAAAATCCACGTTTACTGGTGGTCCTTGAAAAAAATATTCTTTAAAAATCCACGTTACTGGTGGTCCTTGAAAAAATATTCTTTAAAAAATCCACGTTTACTGGTGGTCCTTGAAAAAAATATTCTTTAAAAAATCCACGTTTACTGGTGGTCCTTGAAAAAATATTCTTTAAAAAATCCACGTTTACTGGTGGTCCTTGAAAAAAATATTCTTTAAAAAATCCACGTTTACTGGTGGTCCTTGAAAAAAATATTCTTTAAAAAATCCACGTTTACTGGTGGTCCTTGAAAAAAATATTCTTTAAAAATCCACGTTTACTGGTGGTCCTTGAAAAAATATTCTTTAAAAATCCACGTTTACTGGTGGTCCTTGAAAAAATATTCTTTAAAAAATCCACGTTTACTGGTGGTCCTTGAAAAATATTCTTTAAAAATCCACGTTTACTGGTGGTCCTTGAAAAAAATATTCTTTAAAAAATCCACGTTTACTGGTGGTCCTTGAAAAAAATATTCTTTAAAAATCCACGTTTACTGGTGGTCCTTGAAAAAATATTCTTTAAAAAATCCACGTTTACTGGTGGTCCTTGAAAAAATATTCTTTAAAAATCCACGTTTACTGGTGGTCCTTGAAAAAATATTCTTTAAAAATCCACGTTTACTGGTGTCCTTGAAAAAATATTCTTTAAAAATCCACGTTTACTGGTGGTCCTTGAAAAAAATATTCTTTAAAAAATCCACGTTTACTGGTGGTCCTTGAAAAAATATTCTTTAAAAAATCCACGTTTACTGTGGTCCTTGAAAAAATATTCTTTAAAAAATCCACGTTTACTGGTGGTCCTTGAAAAAAATATTCTTTAAAAAATCCACGTTTACTGGTGGTCCTTGAAAAAATATTCTTTAAAAAATCCACGTTTACTGGTGGTCCTTGAAAAAATATTCTTTAAAAAATCCACGTTTACTGGTGGTCCTTGAAAAAATATTCTTTAAAAAATCCACGTTTACTGGTGGTCCTTGAAAAAATATTCTTTAAAAATCCACGTTTACTGGTGGTCCTTGAAAAAATATTCTTTAAAAAATCCACGTTTACTGGTGGTCCTTGAAAAAAATATCTTTAAAAAATCCACGTTTACTGGTGGTCCTTGAAAAAATATTCTTTAAAAAATCCACGTTTACTGGTGGTCCTTGAAAAATATTCTTTAAAAAATCCACGTTTACTGGTGGTCCTTGAAAAAAATATTCTTTAAAAAATCCACGTTTACTGGTGGTCCTTGAAAAAAATATTCTTTAAAAAATCCACGTTTACTGGTGGTCCTTGAAAAAAATATTCTTTAAAAAATCCACGTTTACTGGTGGTCCTTGAAAAAAATATTCTTTAAAAAATCCACGTTTACTGGTGGTCCTTGAAAAAATATTCTTTAAAAAATCCACGTTTACTGGTGGTCCTTGAAAAAAATATTCTTTAAAAAATCCACGTTTACTGGTGGTCCTTGAAAAAAATATTCTTTAAAAAATCCACGTTTACTGGTGGTCCTTGAAAAAAATATTCTTTAAAAAATCCACGTTTACTGGGTCCTTGAAAAAATATTCTTTAAAAATCCACGTTTACTGGTGGTCCTTGAAAAAATATTCTTTAAAAAATCCACGTTTACTGGTGGTCCTTGAAAAAAAATTCTTTAAAAAATCCACGTTTACTGGTGGTCCTTGAAAAAATATTCTTTAAAAAATCCACGTTTACTGGTGGTCCTTGAAAAAAATATTCTTTAAAAAATCCACGTTTACTGGTGGTCCTTGAAAAAATATTCTTTAAAAAATCCACGTTTACTGGTGGTCCTTGAAAAAATATTCTTTAAAAAATCCACGTTTACTGGTGGTCCTTGAAAAAAATATTCTTTAAAAAATCCACGTTTACTGTGGTCCTTGAAAAAATATTCTTTAAAAATCCACGTTTACTGGTGGTCCTTGAAAAAAATATTCTTTAAAAAATCCACGTTTACTGGTGGTCCTTGAAAAAATATTCTTTAAAAAATCCACGTTTACTGGTGGTCCTTGAAAAAAATATTCTTTAAAAAATCCACGTTTACTGGTGGTCCTTGAAAAAAATATTCTTTAAAAATCCACGTTTACTGGTGGTCCTTGAAAAAATATTCTTTAAAAAATCCACGTTTACTGGTGGTCCTTGAAAAAAATATTCTTTAAAAAATCCACGTTTACTGGTGGTCCTTGAAAAAAATATTCTTTAAAAAATCCACGTTTACTGGTGGTCCTTGAAAAAATATTCTTTAAAAAATCCACGTTTACTGGTGGTCCTTGAAAAAAATATTCTTTAAAAAATCCACGTTTACTGGTGGTCCTTGAAAAAATATTCTTTAAAAATCCACGTTTACTGGTGGTCCTTGAAAAAATATTCTTTAAAAAATCCACGTTTACTGGTGGTCCTTGAAAAAATATTCTTTAAAAAATCCACGTTTACTGGTGGTCCTTGAAAAAAATATTCTTTAAAAATCCACGTTTACTGGTGGTCCTTGAAAAAATATTCTTTAAAAAATCCACGTTTACTGGTGTCCTTGAAAAAAATATTCTTTAAAAAATCCACGTTTACTGGTGGTCCTTGAAAAAATATTCTTTAAAAAATCCACGTTTACTGGTGGTCCTTGAAAAAAATATTCTTTAAAAATCCACGTTTACTGGTGGTCCTTGAAAAAAATATTCTTTAAAAATCCACGTTTACTGGTGGTCCTTGAAAAAATATTCTTTAAAAAATCCACGTTTACTGGTGGTCCTTGAAAAAAATATTCTTTAAAAAATCCACGTTTACTGGTGGTCCTTGAAAAAATATTCTTTAAAAATCCACGTTTACTGGTGGTCCTTGAAAAAAATATTCTTTAAAAAATCCACGTTTACTGGTGGTCCTTGAAAAAATATTCTTTAAAAAATCCACGTTTACTGGTGGTCCTTGAAAAAAATATTCTTTAAAAATCCACGTTTACTGGTGGTCCTTGAAAAAATATTCTTTAAAAAATCCACGTTTACTGGTGGTCCTTGAAAAAAATATTCTTTAAAAAATCCACGTTTACTGGTGGTCCTTGAAAAAAATATTCTTTAAAAATCCACGTTTACTGGTGGTCCTTGAAAAAATATTCTTTAAAAAATCCACGTTTACTGGTGGTCCTTGAAAAAATATTCTTTAAAAAATCCACGTTTACTGGTGGTCCTTGAAAAAAATATTCTTTAAAAAATCCACGTTTACTGGTGGTCCTTGAAAAAATATTCTTTAAAAAATCCACGTTTACTGGTGGTCCTTGAAAAAATATTCTTTAAAAAATCCACGTTTACTGGTGGTCCTTGAAAAAAATATTCTTTAAAAAATCCACGTTTACTGGTGGTCCTTGAAAAAATATTCTTTAAAAAATCCACGTTTACTGGTGGTCCTTGAAAAAAATATTCTTTAAAAAATCCACGTTTACTGGTGGTCCTTGAAAAAAATTCTTTAAAAAATCCACGTTTACTGGTGGTCCTTGAAAAAAATATTCTTTAAAAAATCCACGTTTACTGGTGGTCCTTGAAAAAATATTCTTTAAAAAATCCACGTTTCTGACTGGTCATGGAAAAAATATTTTTAAAAATCCATGTTTACTGGTGGTCCTTGAAAAAATATTCTTTAAAAAATCCACGTTTACTGGTGGTCCTTGAAAAAAATATTCTTTAAAAAATCCACGTTTACTGGTGGTCCTTGAAAAAAATATTCTTTAAAAAATCCACGTTTACTGGTGGTCCTTGAAAAAATATTCTTTAAAAAATCCACGTTTACTGGTGGTCCTTGAAAAAATATTCTTTAAAAAATCCACGTTTACTGGTGGTCCTTGAAAAAATATTCTTTAAAAAATCCACGTTTACTGGTGGTCCTTGAAAAAATATTCTTTAAAAATCCACGTTTACTGGTGGTCCTTGAAAAAATATTCTTTAAAAAATCCACGTTTACTGGTGGTCCTTGAAAAAATATTCTTTAAAAAATCCACGTTTACTGGTGGTCCTTGAAAAAATATTCTTTAAAAATCCACGTTTACTGTGGTCCTTGAAAAAATATTCTTTAAAAAATCCACGTTTACTGGTGGTCCTTGAAAAAAATATCTTTAAAAAATCCACGTTTACTGGTGGTCCTTGAAAAAATATTCTTTAAAAAATCCACGTTTACTGATGGTCCTTAAAATATTCTTTAAAAATCCACGTTTCCTGATGGGTCCTTGAAAAATATTCTTTAAAAATCCACGTTTTCTGATGGTCCTTGAAAAATATTCTTTAAAAAATCCACGTTTCCTGATGGGTCCTTGAAAAATATTCTTTAAAAATCCACGTTTCTGATGGGTCCTTGAAAAATATTCTTTAAAAAATCCACGTTTCCTGATGGTCCTTGAAAAATATTCTTTAAAAATCCACGTTTACTGATGGGTCCTTGAAAAAAATATTCTTTAAAAAATCCACGTTTACTGGTGGTCCTTGAAAAAAATATTCTTTAAAAAATCCACGTTTACTGGTGGTCCTTGAAAAAATATTCTTTAAAAAATCCACGTTTACTGGTGGTCCTTGAAAAAAATATTCTTTAAAAATCCACGTTTACTGGTGGTCCTTGAAAAAAATATTCTTTAAAAAATCCACGTTTACTGGTGGTCCTTGAAAAAATATTCTTTAAAAAATCCACGTTTACTGGTGGTCCTTGAAAAAATATTCTTTAAAAAATCCACGTTTACTGGTGGTCCTTGAAAAAATATTCTTTAAAAAATCCACGTTTACTGGTGGTCCTTGAAAAAATATTCTTTAAAAATCCACGTTTACTGGTGGTCCTTGAAAAAATATTCTTTAAAAAATCCACGTTTACTGGTGGTCCTTGAAAAAATATTCTTTAAAAAATCCACGTTTACTGGTGGTCCTTGAAAAAATATTCTTTAAAAAATCCACGTTTACTGGTGGTCCTTGAAAAAATATTCTTTAAAAATCCACGTTTACTGGTGGTCCTTGAAAAAAATATTCTTTAAAAAATCCACGTTTACTGGTGGTCCTTGAAAAAAATATTCTTTAAAAAATCCACGTTTACTGGTGGTCCTTGAAAAAAATATTCTTTAAAAAATCCACGTTTACTGGTGTCCTTGAAAAAAATATTCTTTAAAAAATCCACGTTTACTGGTGGTCCTTGAAAAAAATATTCTTTAAAAAATCCACGTTTACTGGTGGTCCTTGAAAAAAATATTCTTTAAAAAATCCACGTTTACTGGTGGTCCTTGAAAAAAATATTCTTTAAAAAATCCACGTTTACTGGTGGTCCTTGAAAAAATATTCTTTAAAAAATCCACGTTTACTGGTGGTCCTTGAAAAAAATATTCTTTAAAAAATCCACGTTTACTGGTGGTCCTTGAAAAAATATTCTTTAAAAAATCCACGTTTACTGGTGGTCCTTGAAAAAAATATTCTTTAAAAAATCCACGTTTACTGGTGGTCCTTGAAAAAAATATTCTTTAAAAAATCCACGTTTACTGGTGGTCCTTGAAAAAATATTCTTTAAAAATCCACGTTTACTGGTGGTCCTTGAAAAAATATTCTTTAAAAAATCCACGTTTACTGGTGGTCCTTGAAAAAATATTCTTTAAAAAATCCACGTTTACTGGTGGTCCTTGAAAAAATATTCTTTAAAAAATCCACGTTTACTGGTGGTCCTTGAAAAAAATATTCTTTAAAAATCCACGTTTACTGGTGGTCCTTGAAAAAATATTCTTTAAAAAATCCACGTTTACTGGTGGTCCTTGAAAAAAATATTCTTTAAAAATCCACGTTTACTGGTGGTCCTTGAAAAAAATATTCTTTAAAAAATCCACGTTTACTGGTGGTCCTTGAAAAAAATATTCTTTAAAAAATCCACGTTTACTGTGGTCCTTGAAAAAAATTCTTTAAAAAATCCACGTTTACTGGTGGTCCTTGAAAAAAATATTCTTTAAAAAATCCACGTTTACTGGTGGTCCTTGAAAAAATATTCTTTAAAAAATCCACGTTTACTGGTGGTCCTTGAAAAAAATATTCTTTAAAAAATCCACGTTTACTGGTGTCCTTGAAAAAATATTCTTTAAAAATCCACGTTTACTGGTGGTCCTTGAAAAAAATATTCTTTAAAAAATCCACGTTTACTGGTGGTCCTTGAAAAAAATATTCTTTAAAAAATCCACGTTTACTGGTGGTCCTTGAAAAAATATTCTTTAAAAAATCCACGTTTACTGGTGGTCCTTGAAAAAAATATTCTTTAAAAATCCACGTTTACTGGTGGTCCTTGAAAAAAATATTCTTTAAAAAATCCACGTTTACTGGTGGTCCTTGAAAAAAATATTCTTTAAAAATCCACGTTTACTGGTGGTCCTTGAAAAAAATATTCTTTAAAAAATCCACGTTTACTGGTGGTCCTTGAAAAAATATTCTTTAAAAAATCCACGTTTACTGGTGGTCCTTGAAAAAAATATTCTTTAAAAATCCACGTTTACTGGTGGTCCTTGAAAAAAATATTCTTTAAAAAATCCACGTTTACTGGTGGTCCTTGAAAAAATATTCTTTAAAAAATCCACGTTTACTGGTGGTCCTTGAAAAAAATATTCTTTAAAAAATCCACGTTTACTGGTGGTCCTTGAAAAAATATTCTTTAAAAAATCCACGTTTACTGGTGGTCCTTGAAAAAAATATTCTTTAAAAAATCCACGTTTACTGGTGGTCCTTGAAAAAAATATTCTTTAAAAAATCCACGTTTACTGGTGGTCCTTGAAAAAAATATTCTTTAAAAAATCCACGTTTACTGGTGGTCCTTGAAAAAATATTCTTTAAAAAATCCACGTTTACTGGTGGTCCTTGAAAAAATATTCTTTAAAAAATCCACGTTTACTGGTGGTCCTTGAAAAAATATTCTTTAAAAAATCCACGTTACTGGTGGTCCTTGAAAAAAATATTCTTTAAAAAATCCACGTTTACTGGTGGTCCTTGAAAAAAATATTCTTTAAAAAATCCACGTTTACTGGTGGTCCTTGAAAAAAATATTCTTTAAAAAATCCACGTTTACTGGTGGTCCTTGAAAAAAATATTCTTTAAAAAATCCACGTTTACTGGTGGTCCTTGAAAAAAATATTCTTTAAAAAATCCACGTTTACTGGTGGTCCTTGAAAAAAATATTCTTTAAAAATCCACGTTTACTGGTGGTCCTTGAAAAAAATTCTTTAAAAATCCACGTTTACTGGTGGTCCTTGAAAAAATATTCTTTAAAAATCCACGTTTACTGGTGGTCCTTGAAAAATATTCTTTAAAAAATCCACGTTTACTGGTGGTCCTTGAAAAAAATATTCTTTAAAAATCCACGTTTACTGGTGGTCCTTGAAAAAAATATTCTTTAAAAAATCCACGTTTACTGGTGGTCCTTGAAAAAATATTCTTTAAAAAATCCACGTTTACTGGTGGTCCTTGAAAAAATATTCTTTAAAAATCCACGTTTACTGGTGGTCCTTGAAAAATATTCTTTAAAAAATCCACGTTTACTGGTCCTTGAAAAAATATTCTTTAAAAAATCCACGTTTACTGGTGGTCCTTGAAAAAAATATTCTTTAAAAATCCACGTTTACTGGTGGTCCTTGAAAAAATATTCTTTAAAAATCCACGTTTACTGGTGGTCCTTGAAAAAATATTCTTTAAAAAATCCACGTTTACTGGTGGTCCTTGAAAAAATATTCTTTAAAAATCCACGTTTACTGGTGGTCCTTGAAAAAATATTCTTTAAAAATCCACGTTTACTGGTGGTCCTTGAAAAAAATATTCTTTAAAAATCCACGTTTACTGGTGGTCCTTGAAAAATATTCTTTAAAAATCCACGTTTACTGTGGTCCTTGAAAAAATATTCTTTAAAAAATCCACGTTTACTGGTGGTCCTTGAAAAAATATTCTTTAAAAAATCCACGTTTACTGGTGGTCCTTGAAAAAAATATTCTTTAAAAATCCACGTTTACTGGTGGTCCTTGAAAAAATATTCTTTAAAAAATCCACGTTTACTGGTGGTCCTTGAAAAAAATATTCTTTAAAAAATCCACGTTTACTGGTGGTCCTTGAAAAAATATTCTTTAAAAATCCACGTTTACTGGTGGTCCTTGAAAAAATATTCTTTAAAAAATCCACGTTTACTGGTGGTCCTTGAAAAAAATATTCTTTAAAAATCCACGTTTACTGGTGGTCCTTGAAAAAATATTCTTTAAAAATCCACGTTTACTGGTGGTCCTTGAAAAAATATTCTTTAAAAAATCCACGTTTACTGGTGGTCCTTGAAAAAATATTCTTTAAAAATCCACGTTTACTGGTGGTCCTTGAAAAAAATATTCTTTAAAAATCACGTTTACTGGTGGTCCTTGAAAAAATATTCTTTAAAAAATCCACGTTTACTGGTGGTCCTTGAAAAAAATATTCTTTAAAAATCCACGTTTACTGGTGGTCCTTGAAAAAAATATTCTTTAAAAATCCACGTTTACTGGTGGTCCTTGAAAAAAATATTCTTTAAAAAATCCACGTTTACTGGGTCCTTGAAAAAAATATTCTTTAAAAAATCCACGTTTACTGGTGGTCCTTGAAAAAAATATTCTTTAAAAAATCCACGTTTACTGGTGGTCCTTGAAAAAATTTCTTTAAAAATCCACGTTTACTGGTGGTCCTTGAAAAAAAATTCTTTAAAAAATCCACGTTTACTGGTGGTCCTTGAAAAAATATTCTTTAAAAAATCCACGTTTACTGGTGGTCCTTGAAAAAATATTCTTTAAAAAATCCACGTTTACTGGTGGTCCTTGAAAATATTAAAAAATCCACGTTTACTGGTGGTCCTTGAAAAAAATATTCTTTAAAAAATCCACGTTTACTGGTGGTCCTTGAAAAAATATTCTTTAAAAATCCACGTTTACTGGTGGTCCTTGAAAAAATATTCTTTAAAAATCCACGTTTACTGTGGTCCTTGAAAAAATATTCTTTAAAAATCCACGTTTACTGGTGGTCCTTGAAAAAAATATCTTTAAAAAATCCACGTTTACTGGTGGTCCTTGAAAAAATATTCTTTAAAAATCCACGTTTACTGGTGGTCCTTGAAAAAAATATTCTTTAAAAAATCCACGTTTACTGGTGGTCCTTGAAAAAATATTCTTAAAAAATCCACGTTTACTGGTGGTCCTTGAAAAAATATTTTAAAATCCACGTTTACTGGTGGTCCTTGAAAAAATATTCTTTAAAAATCCATTTACTGGTGGTCCTTGAAAAAAATATTCTTTAAAAAATCCACGTTTTGGTGGTCCTTGAAAAATATTCTTTAAAAATCCACGTTTACTGGTGTCCTTGAAAAAAATATTCTTTAAAAAATCCACGTTTTTACTGTGGTCCTTGAAAAAAATATTCTTTAAAAATCCACGTTTACTGGTTCCTTGAAAAAATATTCTTTAAAAAATCCACGTTTACTGGTGGTCCTTGAAAAAAATATTCTTTAAAAATCCACGTTTACTGGTGGTCCTTGAAAAAAAATTCTTTAAAAAATCCACGTTTACTGGCCTTGAAAAAAATTCTTTAAAAATCCACGTTTACTGGTGGTCCTTGAAAAATATTCTTTAAAAAATCCACGTTTACTGGTGGTCCTTGAAAAAATATTCTTTAAAAATCCACGTTTTCTGATGGTCCTTAAAAATACTCTTTAAAAATCCACGTTTTCTGATGGGTCCTTGAAAAAAATATTCTTTAAAAAATCCACGTTTACTGGTGGTCCTTGAAAAAAATATTCTTTAAAAAATCCACGTTCTCTGATGGTCCTTAAAAATACTCTTTAAAAATCCACGTTTTCTGATGGGTCCTTGAAAATATTCTTTAAAAATCCACGTTTTCTGATGGTCCTTAAAAATACTCTTTAAAGATCCACGTTTCTGATGGGTCCTTGAAAAATATTCTTTAAAAATCCACGTTTCCCTGATGGGTCCTTGAAAATATTCTTTAAAAAATCCACGTTTCCTGATGGGTCCTTGAAAAATATTCTTAAAAAAATCCACGTTTTCTGATGGTCCTTGAAAATATTCTTTAAAAAATCCACGTTCCTGATGGTCCTTGAAAAATATTCTTTAAAAGATCCACGTTTTCTGATGGTCCTTGAAAAATATTCTTTAAAAAATCCACGTTTCCTGATATGTCCTTGAAAATATCTTTAAAATCCACGTTTCCTGATGGGTCCTTGAAAAATATCTTAAAGATCCACGTTTTCTGATGGGTCCTTGAAAATATTCTTTAAAAAATCCACGTTTCCTGATATGTCCTTGAAAAATATTCTTTAAAAATCCACGTTTCCTGATGGGTCCTTGAAAAATATTCTTTAAAAAATCCACGTTTCCTGATGGGTCCTTGAAAAATATTCTTTAAAAAATCCACCTTTCCTGATGGGTCCTTGAAAAATATTCTTTAAAAATCCACGTTTCCTGATGGGTCCTTGAAAAATATTCTTTAAAAATTTACGTTTCCTAATGGGTCCTTGAAAAATATTCTTTAAAAAATCCCTAAAAAATATCCTTCAAAAAATTCTTAAAAAATCCTTAAAAAAATATTCTTTAACAAATATGTTCCTTTTAAAAACAACGTCTGCGTTGGTCCTTGAAAAAATATTCTTTAAAAAATCCACGTTCCCTGATGGGTCCTTGAAAAAATATTCTTTAAAAAATCCACGTCTGCGTTGGTCCTTGAAAAAATATTCTTTACAAAATCACATCTGAGTTGGTCCTTGAAAAAATATTCTTTAAAAAATCCACGTCGGCGTTGGTCTTTGAAAAAATATTCTTTAAAAAATCCACGTCTGCGTTGGTCCTTGAAAAAATATTCTTTACAAAATCACATCTGAGTTGGTCCTTGAAAAAATATTCATTAAAAAATCCACGTCGGCGTTGGTCTTTGAAAAAATATTCTTTAAAAAATCCACGTCTGCGTTGGTCCTTGAAAAAATATTCTTTAAAAAATCCAGGTTTATTGGTCTTTTGAAAAAATATTCTTTAAATAATCCACGTTTACTGATGGGTCCTTGAAAAAATATTCTTTCTGATGGTCCTTGAAAAAATATTCTTTAAAAAATCCACCTTTACTGATGGGTTCTTGAAAAAATATTCTTTCTGATGGTCCTTGAAAAAATAATCTTTAAAAAATTAACGTTGCTTAGTCCTTAAAAAATATCCTTTAAAAAATCCACGTTTCTTAGTCTTTTAAAAAATATTCTTAAAAATCCACGCTTCGTAGTCCTTTTAAAAAATTGTTTAAAAATCCCGTTTATTGGTCCTTTGAAAAAATATTCTTTAAATAATCCACGTTTATTTGTCCTTTGAAAATATTCTTAAATAATCACGTATTTTCCTTTGAAAAATATTTAAAAAGGCACGTTTCTTGGTCCTTTGAACAAAACTATTATTTAAAAACTCCCACTGCTTATTGGTCCTTTGAAAAATATTCTTTAAAAAATACCCACGTTATTGGTCCTTTGAAAAAATATTATTTAAAAAATCCACGTTTATTGGTCCTTTGAAAAAATATTCTTTCAAAAATCCACGTTTATTGGTCCTTTGAAAAAATATTATTTAAAAAAATCCACGTTTATTGGTCCTTTGAAAAAATATTATTTAAAAAAATCCACGTTTATTGGTCCTTTGAAAAAATATTATTTAAAAAAATCCACGTTTATTGGTCCTTTGAAAAAATATTCTTTAAAAAATCCACGTTTATTGGCCCTTTGAAAAAATATTCTTTAAAAAATCCACGTTTATTGGTCCTTTGAAAAAATATTCTTTAAAAAATCCACGTTTATTGGTAATTTGAAAAAACATTATTTTAAAAATCTACATTTATTGGTCCTTTAAAAAAATATTTTTTAAAAATCCACGTTTATTTGTCCTTTGAAAAACTATTTTTAAAAAAATCCACTTTTATTGGTCATTTGAAAAAATATTCTTTAAAAAATCCACGTTTATTGGTCCTTTGAAAAAATATTCTTTAAAAAATCCACGTTTATTGGTCCTTTGAAAAAATATTCTTTAAAAAATCCACGTTTATTGGTCCTTTGAAAAATATTCTTTAAAAAATCCACGTTTATTGGTCCTTTGAAAAATATTCTTTAAAAAATCCACGTTTATTGGTCCTTTGAAAAAATATTCTTTAAAAAATCCACGTTTATTGGTCCTTTGAAAAAATATTCTTTAAAAAATCCACGTTTATTGGTCCTTTGAAAAAATATTCTTTAAAAAATCCACGTTTATTGGTCCTTTGAAAAAATATTATTTAAAAAATCCACGTTTATTGGTCCTTTGAAAAAATATTCTTTAAAAAATCCACGTTTATTGGTCCTTTGAAAAAATATTCTTTAAAAAATCCACGTTTATTGGTCCTTTGAAAAAATATTCTTTAAAAAATCCACGTTATTGGTCCTTTGAAAAAATATTCTTTAAAAAATCCACGTTTATTGGTCCTGTGAAAAAATATTCTTTAAAAAATCCACGTTTATTGGTCCTTTGAAAAAATATTCTTTAAAAAATCCACATTTATTGGTCCTGTGAAAAAATATTCTTTAAAAAATCCACGTTTATTGGTCCTTTGAAAAAATATTCTTTAAAAAATCCACATTTATTGGTCCTGTGAAAAAATATTCTTTAAAAAATCCACGTTTATTGGTCCTTTGAAAAAATATTCTTTAAAAAATCCACGTTTATTGGTCCTTTGAAAAAATATTCTTTAATTAATCCACGTTTATTGGTCCTTTGAAAAAATATTCTTTAAAAAATCCACGTTTATTGTTTGGCTTGAAAAAATATTCTTTAAAAAATCCACGTTTATTGGTCCTTTGAAAAAATATTCTTTAAAAAATCCACGTTTATTGGTCCTTTGAAAAAATATTCTTTAAAAAATCCACGTTTATTGGTCCTTTGAAAAAATATTCTTTAATTAATCCACGTTTATTGGTCCTTTGAAAAAATATTCTTTAAAAAATCCACGTTTATTGGTCCTTTGAAAAAATATTCTTTAAAAAATCCACGTTTATTGGTCCTTTGAAAAAAAATTTTTTTTTGTAAAACATCCCATTTTTTTTGGTTCTTTGAAAAAATATTTTTAAAAAATCCTTTGAAAAAATATATTTTTTTAAATCCACGTTTATTGGTCCTTTGATTTTTTTTTTTTTGTTTTTTGTAAAACCTTTTTTTTTTGGTTCTTTGAAAAAATATTTTTAAAAAATCCTTTGAAAAAAATATTTTTCTATACTCTTTTCAGATACAAACTGCAAACCCGCACCTCGGGTAAAATTATCATCGACATCAACGTAATATTCCGTAACTTTGCCAAATTCGGTATTGAGTTCAAGTGAAACCCCATCCAAACCCCTAACAAAAATATGTCTTTCCATAAATTAATACTCCTAAGTTGTATAATTCTTCCCTCACTTCTTTATCTAGAGGCCGTTAAGATAGGAATATCAAAACACTTAGAGACAACTACAACAACAACAACATCTACTACCCCTACAGCAATAACGACAACGGAGGAAGCAAACCTTGCTGAAGATAGAGAAACTTCAACAGAAATTTCCTCCATTTCTTCAGAACTTCCACCGATAGCCACCACAGAACCCGAATGGCCCGAATTTCCACCCAGAAAGGAAGTCAGCCCTATGAAATCCACCACCACGACGACAACCACAACTACGGCACCAAGTACCACGACAAAGAAGCCCAAAAAATCCAAAGCAACAAAATCTCCCACAACTACTACCACCACAATTGCCCCTGATACTACCAATTCAACGGACATAGCCGGAGAAACTTCGGCCCTCTCTTCTCAGAATGTGGGTCAAAAATCCAGATATTGTTTTTGTGATTTAACTATAAATGGTTGTGACATTAATTGTTGTTGTGATCCTGATTGTCCTGCCGAAGCTTTGAAGGTATTCAAATGCCTCAAAGAGACCTTAAATGATTTTGAATTGCATGAGGGACGTTTTGAGGATTTCAAATTTCAACATGGCCTGCCCACGTGTGAGGAAAAGGATGGTTGGCTGTGTGTTTTCAAAACAAATTTGCCAACAGCGGTTGCCATGGTAGGAGGGGTAAGGAGGGAGGGAGAGGGTTTATGGGATAACAGTTCTTAATATCTTTTGTATTTATAGGACTCAGGGAGTTTTTCCGATACCTCTCATTACTACAAATGGCCAAGTTTGCTGAGGGAAGATGTTGCACCTCCCAACCGAGAGTTTTATATGTATGGCGACCCAATAAAGGTGCTGAATATGAAGACAAAGGATGTGCAGAATTTCGGTAAGACAATAACAATATTTTTCAATAATTCACGTTTTTTTGGTTCCTTGGGAAAATTAAAAAAATCGGAGTTTTTAATACCTTAAAACTATTTTTTAAGAAATCCAAGTTTTTTGAGCCATTGGAAAATATTTTTTATGAAATCCCCGTTTTTTGAGCCATTAGAAAATATTTGTTATGAAATCCACGCCTTGGATGGTCGTTGGAAAAATATTCTTTAAAAAATTCTACACTTGGATGGTCGTTGAAAGAAAAATTCTTTAAAAAATTCTACACTTGGATGGTCGTTGAAAAAATATTCTTTAAAAAACTCTACACTTGGATGGTCGTTGAAAAATTTCTTTAAAAAAATCCATGCCTTGGATGGTTGTTGAAAAAATATTATTAAAAATTCCACGCCTTGGATGGTCGTTGAAAAAATATTATTAAAAATTCTACGCCTTGGATGGTCGTTGAAAAAAAAATCCAAATCTCTGTCGGTCCTTGAAAAAATATTCTTTAAAAAAAATCAAGTCTCTGTTGGTCCTCGAAAGAAATATTCTTAACAAAATCCACGTCTCTGTTGGTCTTTTAAAAAATATACATTGAAAAATCCACGTCTCTGGTGGTCCTTGAAAAAATATTCTTAAAAAAATCCACGTCTCTGGTGGACCTTGAAAAAATATTCTTAAAAAAATCCACGTCTCTTTTGGTCCTTGAAAAAATATTCTTAAAAAAATCCACGTCTCTTTTGGTCCTTGAAAAAATATTCTTTAAAAAATCCACACCTTGGATGGTCGTTGAAAAAATATTTTTAAAAAAACCCACGCCTTGGATGGTCGTTGAAAAAATATTCTTTAAAAAATCCACGCCTTGGATGGTCGTTGAAAAAATATTCTTTAAAAAATCCACGCCTTGGATGGTCGTTGAAAAAATATTCTTTAAAAAATCCACGCCTTGGATGGTCGTTGAAAAAATATTCTTTAAAAAATCCACGCCTTGGATGGTCGTTGAAAAAATATTCTTTAAAAAATCCACGCCTTGGATGGTCGTTGAAAAAATATTCTTTAAAAATCCACGCCTTGGATGGTCGTTGAAAAAATATTCTTTAAAAAATCCACGCCTTGGATGGTCGTTGAAAAAATATTCTTTAAAAAATCCACGCCTTGGATGGTCGTTGAAAAAATATTCTTTAAAAAATCCACGCCTTGGATGGTCGTTGAAAAAATATTCTTTAAAAAATCCACGCCTTGGATGGTCGTTGAAAAAATATTCTTTAAAAAATCCACGCCTTGGATGGTCGTTGAAAAAATATTCTTTAAAAAATCCACGCCTTGGATGGTCGTTGAAAAAATATTCTTTAAAAAATCCACGCCTTGGATGGTCGTTGAAAAAATATTCTTTAAAAAATCCACGCCTTGGATGGTCGTTGAAAAAATATTCTTTACAAAATCCACGCCTTGGATGTTCGTTGAAAAAATATTCCTTAAAAAATCCACGCCTGGTATGATCCTTGAAGAAACATTCTTTAAAAAATCCACGCCTGGTATGACCCTTGAAAAAATATTCTGTAAAAAATCGACAACTTTGATGGTCCTTGAAGAAACATTCTTTAAAAAATCCACGCCTGGTATGACCCTTGAAAAAATATTCTGTAAAAAATCGACAACTTTGATGGTCCTTGAAGAAATATTCTTTAAAAAATCCACGCCTGGTATGACCCTTGAAAAAATATTCTGTAAAAAATCGACAACTTTGATGGTCCTTGAAGAAATATTCGTTAAAAAATCCACGCCTGGTATGACCCTTGAAAAAATATTCTGTAAAAAATCGACAACTTTGATGGTCCTTGAAAAAATATTCTTTAAAAAATCCACGCCTTGGATGGTCCTTAATAAAATATTCTGTAAAAAATCCACGCCTTGGATGGTCCTTGAAAAAATATTCTTTAAAAAATCCATGCCTCTGTTGGTCTTTGAAAAAGATATTTTTTTTTAAATTCCACGTTTTTGGTCCTTTGGAAAATATTTTTTTTAATCCACCCTGGCTGGTACCTTGAGAAAATACTTGTAAAAATTGTAGATCTAATTTATCCCCATCTTATCCTTTCAGATCTCCCCTCATCCCTAAAACCTCCCTACTGCCAGACCATGGAGCCCATAAAATATTTAAAATCACAAAAACGCACCTGTCTTCAGCACAGTGAGAACCTAGAGGAGATTCAGTTGAAATTAATTGATTTACACGAAAACTTTAGAGTTGTAAAATCCCCAAATTTCCCGGAAAATATCTATGATTCAAAACAGCTCAGAAAATTTACAGGAAACATAACCCTGCGCTGGTGCATGGCCAGGAAATGCCAAGCGGCCCATGAAGTCATTGAGGGAAATTTGGAAAATTCTGAAATCCATGAAATCGAAATAAGGATATTTCATAATTTTACCAGGATACATGAAATTGTGGTGGATTTATGGCATAGGGATGTGAATGGTGAAGCGTCGGCAGTGGGCAACCAAGAGTCCTGGTTTACATATGATATACAATTTGTGAATGGAAGTCTGAAGGAGATTGAGAAAAATGTTGATTCTCCCAGACAAATTTGGAAAATAAAACCCTCTTCCGGTCCATATGGTTATGGATTGGGAAAACCCATTATCCTGGGCAAATATGTGGCCTACAATAAATCTCTACCCTTAACGGATGAGAATCGAGTGTTGGATTTCTTTTCCCAGGGCAATGAAGGTGGTGGAGCAATCAACTCTCTGAAAATTATGCAAAAACACAAAGGACTTTGTGGAGGTCCCGGAAAATCCTCCCAAGCGGAATCTATAAGTTTTGGTGTAAATTTTGCCAAACAATGTAAAATTCGCATGAAAAATGACACCCTAGATCTTGAGGATCCATCAAAGGCAAACTTCACCTCAATATGCCTGGACCTGCAAAATCGCATTAATGAACAACTTTTCAATGGAAATCTCAATGCCACAGATATCACCTCGTTGTACATTTCCAAATTGGGTAAACCCCAAAATCATTCGCATCAATGGATACAGCTAAATGTTTTCAATACCGATTTCAATCAGGTATTTGGTCAATATTTGGAGAATTCTGGTACATTTGTGTGCCGCAATATTCTGCTGAGTTTGGCCTATGAATTCCATATGGGTTATGTGTACCTTAATACCGCGCCAGGACAGCAACATCATCGTAGCGTGGAACATGCCTCCTTGTGGTTGGGTGAACGTCATGATTTGGAATTTTCATTGGATGAACTGATCGAAGTACCCCTTACAATGACAGTACGTTTCTACGACATCAACGAAAAAGCTGCATCAGCTTCTAGTCTTTTATGGAATTATTTTATAACGTCTTTGCTATGCTTAGTTTTAGTTTTATATGTTTAGAGTAGAAAAAAAATATTGAATAAAAATAGATTTTCTTAGGAATTGGAATTAGAAATTAAAAAAAGAATAAACGTTTTAGTTTCTTGAAAATATTTGTGAAAAATCCACAATTTTATTGAGTTTCTGGAAAAAAAAAAAAAAAACAGTAAGAAAAAGTCAAAAGCCGACCGGGGCCGCACATATGATACCCCACACCAATATGCGTATTTAGTAGAGCTCCCGTAACAAAAAAGTTTATATCCGGAATTTATGTGAAGTAGATGACTATGAACCTTATTTGAATGTTTATCATGGCTCTGAAGTATTCACAATTGGAGAATGAGATGAAAAAACCAACTTCAGACTGCTGTCATTTCTAAGCTACTCGTCCGACAGCTGTTAAAATTATTCCAGTGACAGTTCATTAAATTGTTTACAGGCGTACAAAAGCATTTTGGTAAGAAGTTTCCAGAAAAAAAGTTATTCGTAATGGAATTCTAGCGTTATAGTGTGATTTCTTTATATTTGGCTGGAAAACCACAAGTGGCTATCGTTGGAGCACTCCAGCGTAGTGTCTCGTACTATCGCTCGTTACCGTGATATTGGTAGCGTAAGCCGACGTCAAGGAAGTGGGCGGAAGAAAACAGCAACATAAGCAGAAATGGTTCGAAAAGTAAAGAAGCGAATCGTAAACCGCGTCGAAGTGGCTAAAAATGGCTCGGGAGCTGAACATATCGCAATATTCTATTCAACAAATATTTAAAAATGAGCCATTGAAATTCCGAAAAGTGCAAGAACTTACACCGCATCTGAAACAAAATAGAGAAAAAAGAGCTAAAGAGTTGCTTCGATAAGGCTGAAAGTGGTGAACTGTCGAATTTGGTTTTCTCCGATCAGAAAACATTCGTTGTTCAGCAGTTTGTAAAAAAACAAAATGATCGTGTTTACTTGCCAAAGAGGTCACCTGAAAATGTGCACCTTCGGTTGGCCACCAGAACTCAAGCGCCGGCCATGGTGATGGTGTGGGCCGCCATAATAACCAATGGTCACTCTCCGCTCGTATCATTGGACCATGGTATCAGAATAAGTACCGAATATTATCGCGAAAATATTCGGGAGGGTGTACTAAAGCCTTGGGCACTCACATATTTTGGCCGCAGACCTCGCACATTACAACAGGACTCAGCACAATCACTCTCAGCACTCAGCACGCGCCACCCAAGAATGGTTACAAAATCAGATTCCTCGCTTCATTGCCAGGGCACAATGGCAGCGTGTGACGGTTTCATTGGCCGTTTGAAGGCCATAATTCACTTTTTTTAAATTTTTTTATCTCATCCTTATATGGGAGCTATAGCTATATCTGAACCGATTTCCAAATTTGAGGTACTTGTTTCTCGGATGAATTCAGTCGAAATTGCCAAGATTCAGTTCATTTGGGCTGATAGTCGCCATTAAGTGCACAATTAACCCGAAATCGGTTGAAGATATATATGGGAGCTATATATAAATTTGAACCGATTATCACCAGTTTCAATAGGGTTCGTCCTTAGACCAAGCAAATGATTTGTGGAAAATTTCATCTCAATTAGATAATTATTGCTACCTGCATTTTGTTGGCAAAATACATGAACGGACGGATGGACAGATCGACTCAGAAAGTGATTCTTTGACGATCTTCAAAAGTAACTATGGGGGTCTACCTCGCTTCCTTCACCATGTTACAAAAAAAATGCACAAAGACATTATACCCTTTGCCACTGTGTGGTGGTGTATGTGTATAAAAAGGGTATAAATAGGCGATTTCAGCTACTTGAAAAAAAATCAAAATTTCACTCCCTCTATTAATATTTTTTTTACTATATCAGGTCCTTAAGAGTATTTTTTTTTTTAAAATCTGCAATTTAAATTCCTTAACAGTTTTTTAAATTTACATTGGAGCCTGTATTCGGAAAGAAAGGATTTGCCCATAAAAAATGTTCCGTTGCTGCCAAGAAGACCGAGCTTCTTGTGGCAACATTTTTAAATTGATCCACGAGGGCCCTAAACTTGACTTGGGTCATATCTCACAACTGATACTTTAAGTTGAATTGTTGCAAAGAAACAAAACAAATTCTACTAAAATCTTAAAAATACCGAATGTAGCCGTTATATAGGGTCTATAAAAGACGTGGACCTGCGTAGGAAAATTTTGTTATAAGCCATTATAATATTCAAATACGAAAGTTGAAAAAAATCAGCTGCATAGACAATTTTCTGGCATAGAATGTGGTTCCCATTACCAATTCTAAATACGAAACTTGAAACAACTCCGGTAAATAATGTAGCTAAAATCATCAAAGTAACGAATATTGGGTGGTACCGTTATTTGGAGGCTATAGGAAGACGTGGACCTGCATACGCATTTTTTTGTCATAGGCTGTAGTTCCCACTACGAATTCTTAATACGAAATTTGAAACAAATCCGGTGAATAATGTCCCTTAAATTGTCAAAATATCGAATATCAAGGGGGTACCGTTGTACAGGGTTGCCCATATTCGACGGACCCATGGACCCATTCCAATCGACGAGGCTTGTCCGCAGGCAACATTCTTAGCGTCAATTGAATTTTGTACGGGAACAAATGCAAATCAATGCGAATAATCCGTTGTAAAGTGGACCGAGCCATGCCCAACTGCTGAGAACGGCGTTTTTGGGATGTTCTTGGGGACCTCTCAACACTGGCTCGTTCGGCAGCGATATTCTCGGCCGATCGTCTTGGTTGACTTTTATATGTCCTCTTCGGATTAGAAAGAGCCTTACCAGTCGAAAATTTGTCGTATAAACGCTTAATGGTGTTCTTAGAAGGCGCACTTCTCACATTTTTTAATGTTTTAAAAGCACGTTGAGTTTTCACAATTGACTTCTTCTGTTGAATGTAAATTTCAACTATTTCAGAGCGCTCGCGTGGCGTGTATTGGTTCATGGTAAAAATCTGCTTGGACTGACGCTTCAAACGCGGTATGTCATTAAGCGATGTGACATCTCTGTCAAAAGTTATGGCGTTGCCAGATGGGTCCGTCGAATATGGGCAACCCATGTGGGCTCCAAGGATCAAGTACTTAAAAAGAACTTCTGGTATGGATTTTTAGACAATTCCATGGAAAAATTTAGCTAAAATCATCAAAATACCGAATATAGGGAATAAAGCACTTACAAAGAAATTCCTTGTGTAAAATTGCAGGCGATTCCATTGAAATGCTTAAATCATCAAAATACTGAATATAGGGGGTATGTTAGGGCTATAGGATATCGTGGACCGATATAGCCCATCTTCGAACTTGACTGCAGACAAAAGAGTGATCTGTGCAAAATTTCAGCTTCATATCTTTATTCGTTTTAAGTCTAGCGTGATTACAACAGAATGATGATGAGTTACAAACGAAATTACGAACTTAATATACCCTCCATACTATGTATGGTGGAGGGTATAGAAAGAGAAATTATCCAAAAGCCATGACTTTTCGCCAGTTTAGTAAAAGTAACTAACGAACAACGCCGTTGTAAGAAGTCAAAAAGGGCAAAATGTAACAAGTTCAATAAATTTGCTTCTTCTTACCTTTTATCCACATCTCATCTTCATTCATAACGGCACTCATTTATCTCATCAAAAAATTCACAATGTTATAAGTAAACCCTGCTTTTAAATAAAAACACTCGCGAAATATTGGCACCCAACACAATTTGCACGATTCCAATTGGGCCGAAAAAATGACGGAAACAAAAACACTATTGCACCAACATGACAAGACTTTAAATTGAGAGAATTAGACGGCACATCGGCTCTCTGCCCGTCTTTGCTTTAAAAGCCACAGTTTGCATTTCATTTTCTTACATTATCATACTTTTACATTTAAAACACAATATTTAAATAAATACACTCGCGACAGTAACCGTTTAATTACAATTTGAATTATTTATTTTATTTACAACTATAAACTTATTTCAATTCGATTAAATTCTAAATGAAATGGCGTCCACGCAAACCGCACTTGAAGACAATTAAAGGAAAACTGAACTAAATTGAGGAAAGAGGAAGAACTCAGCAAATGCAGCATAGAAAGAGATCCCCACAATGAGAGCGAGAGAGAACTCCACTGCACTCCACACACAACCATACGTAACCGTAGCAATTGCAATATCAAGCAAGAGTTGTCAATGCCAATTAGAAAGAACGAAAGTAAAGAGCAACAAAATTGGCAATACAACATCCAGTGATGTAATTTAAGCGTTTTTTTTTTTTTTTTTTTGTAAGAATTTAAGTAATAGCTCATAAGAGGAATAATAAAATCACAAAAAAAAAAATGACAAAGAGGAATAATAAAATGAAAAAAAAAAATAAATTGAAGCAAGAACCATGGTACAATGAAGAGAAGGTAGGTCAACTTTGAAAAAATTGCAAGTATAGAGGTCTACCTGTTTGGCTTGTAATGTCAGAATTAGTATCCAAACCATTTTAAAATCAAACAACTTGTTGCATTTATTTTGAATAAATAATTGAAAACCGCGAAAACTGAATGAAAGGTCAACACTTATTTTCAAAACCAGGTTCTATATATCTCTAAAGGATTATTTCGCTACAAAAACTCTAGATTTTGTCGATGCATACGATGAAATAAACATTTTGAAAACATCCGAATTTGAATGTTTTCTGATCAATTTTTTTGTTATTGAAAAGAAAACACATACGTAAACAAATAAAGATGACATATTAAGCCAAGAAAATAAAAAAAATTGAAATCATATGGTATCATAGCCCTACCTTCATATCATTGTACCATGGCAAGAACGACCACAATAAATGAAGCAAAGAAAAAGAAACAATGATACCCCACTGTAGAAAGAGAGAGAGAGAGAGAAAGAGTGTCTTGAAGCAGCGGTGCTCAAGAAGAAATATCTCTTTTCAGTCAAATTTCTCTTTGCTTATTTAAATCAAGAACAAAACAGTGTTAAGTCATTATTTATACAAATATTTTTTATCCATTTGCTTTATAAATTATTTTGGCAAACATTCGTGTTTAAAAACAATTAAATAGAACCGTGAAATATAAAGAAAAACAGAATTTTAATTTTCTCTTAAATTATCTCTTTTTTCTCTTCATGTTCTACCAAGTTTGGACCAAAACTGATACCCCCTTCGGGGGAACACACGCCAGACCAACAAACAGACGGACGGACACCCCTAGATCGACTTCAAATGTCCTGAAAAGGATTTGGTTTTAGACCCTAGGTCTCTTTGGGCCAAATCCGTTTCAGGACAAATTTATAGCTCTTACAGCTAGATCTAAGTTTGATAATAATATTACGATATACCAAGTTTGGACCAAAACTGATACTCCCTTCGAGGGAGCACACACCAGACCAACAGACAGACGGACGGACACCCCTAGATCGACTTCAAATGTTCTGAAACGGATTTGGTTTTAGACCCTAGGTCTCTTTTTTTGCCAAATCCGTTTCAGGACATATTTAAAACTCTTATAAAATGTGATATACGAGTTCGATTATCTTTAAATTACACACATCACAATAGATTTAGTTTAACCCAAGGTCTGGTGTGAAGATGGAATATATCGGTTCACTTCTTCTGGTACCTACCACACAAAGGGTCAAAATTTTGAATAACCAAAAGGATCATAAAATCCGAAATAAGCATCCAATTCTCTTCATATTTCACACATTCCATTATATCTACTAACACAAGATCTGATGTGAAGATGGGATATATCGGTACATTCCCTTTGGTACCTCCCCCATAAAGGGTCAAAATTTTGAACATGAAGCTTATAAAACGCGAAATTAACATCCGATTCCATTCGGACTTGGCACATCTCAATATTTTTACCAAAACATAATCTCTTATAAAGATGGTAGAGATTGGAACATTCCTTCTGGAACCTTCTGGAAAGGATCAACTTTCTAAATATGAATGGCGCTCATAAAACGCAAACTATCATCCGATTCCATTCAGACATGGTACATAAAAATATTTTCATCAACACAAGATTTGTTATAGAAATGGGAGGGTCGGGCCATTTCTTCTGGTACCTCACTTACACAGGGATCTCGGTTAAAAAAATTTCACACATACAAATATTTTTGGTAACACCAGATCTGTTGTGAATGTGATATATATCTGCGAATCCCTTCTGGTACCTCACCCACAAAGGGTCACAATTTTCAATACTTTTATCTCATCATAACTTGCGAAACAGATCAGCAATTCTTTACAACTTGCTGTATCTTAATATTTCTATCAACCAGAAATATGAATATGGAATTTATGATTTCTTACAAAATTGAATAAAAATGTTCGACTTTCATGTAATTTCCCATACCAATATTTTAAAGATGAAGTGGGAAAAAGAAATATTTCGATCCACTTTATTTTCTAAAATGTATCACACATCTCATATAAAGTAAAGGAAATAACTAATATAATACAAACCTGACAAGTGTTCGTGTTCTTATTTCTTTTATTGACTATTTCTCCTCTTTTGACTTAATTTTGCATTCTAATGAGAATCCTCAAATTAGGCAACCCACCCTAATGTTGACTATTTCTCTGTGTGTTTTCAATGTCTCTCTCCTTGAATTCACAACTCTTTGCGTATTCCTCTGTTTGTGTATTTTTGGTAGTCTCTTTACATTTTTTCTCTCTTTCTACTTTGGGTGATGTCATTCTCATTGCTTCATTTATTGTGTCCTTCCTTGCCTCAATTTAATTCTTCTTAAATTGTCTTCAAAAGTAGCTGCGTGGCTTTGTAACGTTTTTATTCCTCTTACATCCCAAAATCGCTTAATTGGCATCACTGGATGCTGCTCTGCAAATTTTGGCGCACTTCCTTTTGGCTGCCCAATAGGAGTTGGCAACTCTTGCTTAATATTGCAACCGCTACTGTTACATATGACTTTGTGTGTACAGTGACATTCTCAATTATTCTCTCTCTGTCTTTGTTTTGGGGATCTCTTTCTGTGCTCCATTTGTTGAGTTCTTCCTTTCCTCAATTTAGTTTAGTTTTTCTTTAATTGTCGTCGAGTGCAGTTGCGTGGTCTACCTTTCGTAAAGAATTCGATCGAAGTGAAATAAATTTCTAATTATAAATTAAATATTTAATTCTAACGGTATTTACTCGGTTATTGTCGCGAGTGTATTTAATAAAATATTGTGTTATATAAGTAAATAAGATAAAAAAAGGAAATGTGAAATGCAATGTAATGGCGTTTTAAAGCAAAGTCAGGCAGATAGCCGTTCTTTTCAGTTCTCTCACCTCAAAGTTTAAATCAAAATGTCCTTGCACGGTTTCACGTTAATGTTTTAATATCCATAATTTTTTTTCATCCAATTAGAATAGTTTGAATTGTGTTTCGTGTTTGTTTTATATTTTTGCGAGTGTTTTTTCTTTAAAGCAGTGTTAAATTATTACGTTGTGCAATGTTCATGAGACAAATATGTGCCGTTAACCCTCCTAATGAAGATGTGGATAAAAGGTAAAAAGAAGAAGAAGCACATTCCTTGAACTTGCTGCATTTTGCCATTGTTTACTTTTTATTGTGACGGTGTTCGTAAATGTAACTTGGCTGGCCTAACTTTATTGGAAAGTCATGGATTTTGGAGAGTTTCCATTTAAATTTATTTTTTATAAATTGCATTTTATAATTGCCAAATTCAGGGCCCACTCGAGTATGAATTTAAAAATATTACCAAAAGATGCCCCTAAGTTGTCTTCGAAGCAGCTGAAAGTCTTCGTATGACATATTTTGTGACATATCATAAAAGGATGCCACAGCCGCACTCGAAACCTGCGTCCAAGCTTCTTATATAATCACACTTTTGGGCTTGTTCTCCTTGTAAACAAAGGTAAGAAGAAACATACTTAATTTACTTTTTGATTGATTGATGTTCGCGAATTCAACTTTACTGTTCCCACTTTGTGGGAGTACTCACGGTTTTTATTGTGATTTCCATTCCAAATTCTTTGCAAATACTGATCTTCAGGCATATGTTGGTCTGAAGCAAACCAAGTCAAATTTAGACCCCTCCCTCGCGAATCAATTTATAAGTGTTACCGCAAGAAGCCCTTGAGGTCGGTCCTCTTTGCAACAATGAAAGATTTTCTTGCATATCCTTCCTTTCCAAACGAAGGCTCCCAAATTTCGTGAGTACCCGAAGTATCCAGGCTTAGTGTTGAAAACATTTCCAATGGGTCGGCCAACTATAAAAGATTCCTTTTTTACGTGAGAAATTTTCAAAAAAAAATAGAAAATTGATCATTTCAGATTGAGCTTTCGTCCCTGGGCCATAGCAATGTAGCGAGCTTTTAGGGCACGTCCTATTCTTGTCTTCGACGTATGCGTGTGAGAAATCCTATTGATGACATCTTTATAGATATTTCTGCTGCTGGGTAGAGAAGTAAGGCCTTCTGTTCAACATTTACAGGCCTTCGGCAACGGCTTGACCCGATCAATTTTCCAGGCTTCGGAAATAATCAGATATTTTAAACAATGCCAAATGGAATGCTCTTCGGACATCATTTACAATATCGCCCATTATAAACTATGACGATAAGTTGCGGATGAAAACAGATCTGATACAAAATTCATCTTGGCACCTCGTGCTTTTCGGATTCGGAGTCACCACAATTGAGTGTTATAAATTTCGTAGCGGAGTACTGGAATTCCGGTCATCCAGCTTTTTTAAAAATACCACATGGACTGCTGTTCGGGCGGTATTTACAACATCGCCCATCATAAACAATGGCGGTTCCTTCTCGGTGGAAAGAGATCTGCTACAATATTCCTCTTGGCACCTCATGCTGCTTGGATTCGGAGTTACAGCAATTTAGTGGCATTGATTTCCAACTTGTCACATTTCTGATGATCTGTCCAATTTTTCCCTTTATGCCTACCGACCAACCTGTTTGCCAACCAATGACAGTTCACTGACTCTACCATCAGTAGGTTTAGAGTTTAAGATGATCTGCGTTTCGGCATTTACAACCTCGCCCATCATAGATTGTGCTGTAATCTAATCAATGGAAATATATCTAAAATGAGCACTGAACCTTATCGAAGTTCTGAAGCTATTTTAAATATACCGAATGGACTGCGTTTCAGAGGGCATTTATAAAATCGGAAAATCATAAACGGTGGCGGTACGTCCTCGGTGGAAAGAGATCTGATACAATATTTCTCTTGGCACCTCGAGCTGTTCGTATTCGGAGTTACCGCAATTGAGTAATATAAATTCCTAACTTGTCAAATTTCTTATGATCTGTCCATTTTTTCCCTTTATGGGTCTCGACAAAACAGTAGGATTGGAATTTTGGATAATCTGCGTATCGGCATTAACAACCTCGCCCATAATAAACTTATCGATAGAAAGATATCTAACAAGTGATCATTTATATTCGACAACATAACGGCCAAGCCATCCTTGGCGTCGTTAAACGTGACTTAGCATAATATCGTCCTTTTTTCCTGGGATTACAGAGAGTCCAAATCGTTGCCCGCAAATTTACTCATATCAATTAAAAATTTGTCACAGTTCTGATGTTACACCAAACTTTTCACCTCAGTATACTGACTTCGCGGACATTAATGTGTCCCTACCGACGGGTTCTGGCCATTAGTGGTACAGAACTTCATGTCCTCCATATAATTCAACTTTATTGGCGACGTCCAAGATTTACGGATGGCCTAAGCGTCAAATGACATTAATAAACTACGGTGGTACCATGGCTCAAAAATTGTACAATGAGTGATACCTCCTCGGTGGAATGAAATCTGTCATTCGGAACCTTTTCAGTGAAAATGATCAGCATTCCTCTTCGGATCAGTTAGCGTGACATCGTTGACCATGGCTGAGGTCGCATCATCTTTTTTCCTAGGATTCGACAGCCATTAAGTCGCTGCTCGCAAGGTACTCATATCAATTCCAAATTTGTCACATTTTAATACCCTACACCACATAGTGTTAAGGACATTTTGTCTTTGTGTATTTGTATGTAACAGGAAGAAGGAAGCGAGATTAAGGATCTTCATAGAATTACTTTCTGAGTCGATATATGCATGTCAGTCCGTCCGTCTGTACATGTATTCTTGGGAACAAAATGCAGGTCACATTTATTATCCGATTGAGATGAAATTTTCCAAACAATATATGCTTGGTCGAAGGATGAATCCTATTAAAATTTCGATATAGCTCCCATATATATCTTCAACCGATTTCGGATTAATTGTGCCAATATCAGTCCAAATAACCTGAATTTTGGCACATCCGATCGAATTCATTCTAGAAGCAAGTGCATCAAATTTGGTGAAAATTGGTTCAGATACAGCTATAGCTTCCATATATATGTTTCATCCGATTTGGTGTTTAAGTCCCTCACGTACGTAATATGCTCCCCACAAGAATAAATCTGGTACCAGATATTAGATTCCTCTGTCAAATTGTATCAAGATCGGTTCAGATTTGGATATAGCTTCCATGTATATCTTTAACCGATCAGGTTAATTGTGCACCTCATTGATACATCTAAAAGTCCCTGAGAATATATTTGTTAAAAATTCTCGTTGATAGGTCCGATGGTCATTGAAATTCATTTTTAAAAACCATGTTGGTAGTTGTGATGGTTCTTAAAAATTATTTTTAAAAAAATCGACGATGCCAAAATATTTTTCCATGCTAATAGATCTAATGGTTCCCCAAAAACTCTTTTCCAAAAATCCTCATTGATAAGTCTGATAGCCTACGAAAAAAAATATATATTTTTAAAACTTCACATTCATACTCCCAATGATCTTTGAAAACATATTTTTAAAAATTTTCTTTGCAAGGTTTGAGGTTTAAAAATAATAATGTTTAAAGACATTGATTACCCTCTTGGCCCTCGCTAAATATTTTAATTTTTTATTACTTCGTAATATATATTGATAAAATAACCGCTCTTGGTTGGAGTTTTATCATCATTATCATCATTGTTGATTTTATTTATCAGCTATTTGTAAATAGGAACATCAATAAAAGTATATTAAATATAATATTCTTTTAAAAATATTACACTTGTCAAGCATGAGCTTTTATGATTTCGTTTTTTTTTTTCTTCTTATGTTTATCTTTTGTAAAATAGGAACATCAAACTACTCGTAATTAGGAACATCCTAGCTTAACTTATCATTAAATTAGTCTGTTGCATCCACACTTGAACTTAGTTGGGAAGTGGTCAACAACAGAGTTTAGGCTTAAATTTTAATAGGAACATTCGAATTGTTTTTTTTTATGTATGTATATATATGTATGTATGTAGATGGGTTTTGTATATATGCATGTATATATATATATATATATAGGAACTTTAAATGTTGCGATTGGTGTATACGACAAGAAAATCACTGCTGGAAAATAATAAAAAAATTGCTATTACTTTTTAGAAAAAATCTACCACAGAAAAACACTGGACCTACCTTTTGTAATTGATGTAAACTACTCAGAAAATGTCTTCTCTCCATGTAGAAACAGCTCAATTCAGCTGCATCGGCATGCGGCTCACTTAGGCACCAACAAATGCGAAAATTATCCAAAATGATCAACATCTCAGAATCCAATTCCAAATGCCATTGATTTTCGCTTCGTTTCAGTATTTCATTGAAATTCCTAGAATGTGTGGCAACCAAATCGAAATCTTGCGCCTTCAAATCACCCAAATGATACGGTGCGAACATAATACGTTCATCCTTAAGATTAATAACATGATGTTTGGTTTTGTGACTATAACCTCGATTATCCTTAAACGAATAGTCCAGTATGTACTGGGTTAGAAAATCATAAGATATTTTATTCAATTGTTGCAATTGTTTGGCCGCATTAAAACCGTCGACCAGACATAACTTAATTTTGATATTTTCATTGTGATATGGCACAGTGAGCATTTGTAGACCCTTGTCCATGGACTCAAAGGTACAGTTCGTATAGGGCGTTGTGTGGTTGGCACAAAAATTTCGTCGCCGTTCACTCGTCAAATTATCCCAGACATGATTGAAGAGTTTTGATATAAGCGTCCGTCTGAGCAATGAATCCGCATCGGATTTGGGTAGGGAGGTTATAACTAAGACGCCAGTTTGTTGTAACCTTTGTAGGGCGGTGGGTATTTTATTCGTATCCATGAGCAAATCGTAACATGGTATGGGTTGAAAAGCATCGCAAGTGTCTTTTTCTTTCATCTCACGCACTGACCACAATATGTAATTATGCAGAGGATTCGTGGCGTTTTTTCTTTGCATTTTTTCGTAGATTTTATTTAGGTCATATGTAGAGGTATGACCGTCTTCCCCTGGAAGAGAAAAGGGAGGAGCATTATTTTCAAAATTCCTAATTGGATATTAAACATTATTTTAAAAAATGTTTGTCTATAGAGACCTTCTGGTCTGTAACTCATCTATCAGGCTTGCCCGACTCTCAGCTCCTTTAAAAAACCACCCTTGTCTTCACCTGGATCGTAGTGAAAAGTTTCCTGATCTTCAGCTCGTGGGAAAAACTTTCTGCTTTTCGAGAATCCCTGAGCTTCATATGGTGAATAAAGACTACCTGATCTTCAGCTCGTCTATAGGACTCCATGACTTTAGCTCATATGTAAAACTCCCTTTGATCTGCCTTTCGTATATAAAGATTCCCTGTCTTTAGAAAATCCTTAATTGAATATTAAAAAAAAGAATTTAAAAAATGTCTATAGAGACTTCTTGGTCTTTTTTGTGTAGCAGGCTTTCCGGACTCTCAGCTCATTTATAAAACCTCCCTGGTCTTCAGCTAGACTATAGTACTCCCTGATCATCAACTCGTTGGAAAAACTTTCTGTCTTTCGAGAATCCCAGAGCCTCATATGGTGAATAAAGACTACCTGATCTTAAGCTTGTCTATAAGGACTTCATGACTTCTAGCTCATATATAACGACTCCCCTTGATCTGCCTTTCGTATATAAAGACTGCCTGTCTTTAGAAAATCCTTAATTGAATCTTCAGCTGGACTATAGTGAAAAACTGCCTGATAAAGACTAAAGACTCCCAGATCTTCAGTTCGTCTATAAGGACTCCCTGACCTCCAACTCATAATGACTCCATGACTTCTAGCTTATCTATAACAACTCCCTTTGATCTTTATTTCGAATGTAAAGACTATCTGGCCTTAAGAACATTTATAGACTACATGGCATTCAACTTGCTTATTACGACTTCCTTGTCTTTAGATCGTCTTTAAGTGCCTTCTGGCCTTCAGATCGTTAATAAACCTATCAGTTGGTCAAGAAATAGTTTTCTGACCTTCTGTAAAGACACCAAATAAACCTAAATGACCTAATTCTGATAAGATACAAGTTCTCAATTGACTGTAAAACAATAATCTATTATTGCCTATATTCGTCATTCAGGTATCCCAAAACTCCCCATTTAAATTCTTTAAAAATGTCCTTCTGGTCACCAACAGACCGTCTTCTCATGGAATTAGCAAATTCCTTCTGGGTCCCTAAAAAGACGCCACGTATAAAAATCTCCTTCTAGAACTATATTTAAGTTTGCGTTTAATCAGGTTTTTGCTATGTAGGAAGCTGCCTTCAAGTAGTTTAATACTATATAAAATTCGTCTGTTAAAATTGCCTTCTGTCGCCTGTAAAAATACTCTATGTCAATCGTCATTCTGGTATCCCAAAAATCCTCATTTAAAGTATCAAAAAACGATATTCTGGTCTCGTGAAGGCTCTTTTGAATTCACCCATAAGTTTTTTCAATTGGCCGATAAAATCGTCATTCTGGTAATGACCAATCAATGCTCTTTTTCATTCCTCCATTAAGGCTCTATTCAGATCGTGAATGAATGCTCTTTTTCATTCGTCCATTAAGTCTTCCAGATGGTAATTCTGGTAGTGCTTTAGATCAACTATTAGGACCTGCACAAGTTGCTTACAAAACAGTCCTCCATTAAGGTTCTGAATGCTCTTTTTCATTCCTCCATTAAGTCTTCCAGATGGTCTATTCTGGCAGAACTTCAAGTCAACTATAAAGACCCCCCATGTTGATTACAACATCGTCCTTGCCGATCCCCTATAAATGTTAACTTTGGTTCTTCTATGAAGACTCTTTTTAATACATTTGCAAGTTTTCAATTTAACATACAAAATCGATATTCTGGTAGTCCTTAAAGTTATCCATTAGTATTCCCCGAGTTATTTAAAAACAGTCCCTTTTGAACACCTTATAAACGCTCTTTGTAAATCCTCGATAATATTTTAGTTGGTCCACAAAATCGCAATTCTGGTAATATTTCAGTTCAGCTATTTTCTTTTTCAACCGAAATTTTTTATTGGTTCGTCTAATGAGACTTCTCAAGCTCCCTTCTGGTAGTACTTCAGGCCATCTCTTGGGACCGTCCAAGGTGTTTACAAAACGGTCCTTCCGGACCCCACGATAGGCTAACATCTGGCTCTCTTTGAATGGTATTTTTATTCATTTATAAAGTCTTTCAATTGACCCACAAAATCCGCATTCTGGTAGTACATCAGATGAACTATTAGTACCTCCACATGTTGCTTACAAAAGGCTCTCTCTTCTGGTCGTATATGAATGTTATTTTCCATTCCTATATTAAGTCTTCCAGATGGTACACAAAATCGACACTTTGGTAGTATTTCAGGTCATCTATCTAGACTTCCCAAAGTTGTTTACAACAGTGTCCTTTCCGGACGCCCATAAAGGCTATCTTCGGTTCTTCTATGAATACTTTTTTATTATCTCTACAATGTCTTTCATTTAAGCCACAAAATTCACCGTCTGGTAGTAATTGAAGTCACCCATTAGGAACTCCCCAAGTTATTTAAAAACGCCCCTTCCGGTCCCCTTAAAAGGGCTATTTGTAATTCCCCTATAGTATTTGAGTTGGCCCCCCAAAATCGCCATTCTGGTATTTACTGGTACTTCATTTTAATTTATCTATTTCTATTTTTAATAGCAATTTATTATTGGGTCGTCTAGTGAGACTTTTTAGTCCCCCTTCTGTTGGTATTTCAGGTCGTCTCTTAAGACCGCCTACGTGGTTACAGTTCCCTCCGGTCTCAAGGCTAACCCCCGGTCTTCTATGAAAGCTCCTTTATATTTCTCTGTAAAGTTTGTCCTTGGGCCACAAAATTCGCCACTGCGGTGGTTTTGAGGGCTTCTTCTAATACCTCTACAAAGTCTTCCTTTTAACACACAAATCTGGTAGTATTTAAGGTCCATTTTTAGAACCTCCTGAGGTTGTCAGTCAATTCCCGTCCACTGTAAAGGCCATCTTCGAAGACTTTCTAATTCCTCTTTAAAGTGTTTCATTTGAAATATTAATTTTGGACCGCCCAAGTTGTTACAGTTCCTTTCTGTCTCAAGGCTAACCCCTGTTTCTCTACGAAAGCTCCTATCGATTTCTCTGTAAAGGTTTTCGCTGAGCCACAAAATTCGCCATTACGGTCATTTTTGAAAGTATCTTCTTATTGTCTGTACAAAGTCTTCCTTTTAATACACAAATCTGGTAGTATTATTAAGGTCCATTTTTAGAACCTCCCGAGGTTGTCAGTCAATTCCAGTCCACAGCAAAGGCTATCTTCGAAGACTATATAATTCCACTTTGGAAGACCTCAATAATCCGCGACGTAGGTCTTCGTAAAGACTCCTTCCGTGTTGCCAATGGTAGCATATTATTAGTATAGCCACTAATGACTTCCCCTATTTATTTATGAGATCCTCCTTCTCATCCATTATCGTCTATCAATTCTCATTTTGTCATCTATTAAAATTTCCTCTCGATCACCTCTAACGGTTATCAGCATTATGCCCTCCCATGCACCTTCTTCTTCAACTTACATACAATCTCCAACTTCGTCGTCTCATCCGAAACATTTGCCATAATTGGCTGAACCTCGGGTGACAATTCGAATACATTTATCTTGGGCACATCATGTTCAACGTCATAGCATTTGGAGCAATGGCACAGGGAACGCAACCATAAACTGTTCAGCTCATAGGTACGTGCCCGTTTGTAGTCATTAATTTCAATGTAACCATCGTCGAGAAACAAGGTAAAATCGGTGGTATCTTCGGTGGAGTCTGTTGGTGATGGTGGTACATTGTGAATGGTGGGTGGTGGGATGATGCTTGAGGTTGGCGTTGTTGCAGTTGATGTGGTGATACTTTTGGGAAAGCAAGGTGTTTGTTTTAAAATTCTTTCCGCCTCAGCTAGGCTGATTGCTGCCGTTGTTGACGTTGGTGATGTGGATGGTGGTGGTGGCGGCGATGGGGTAATGGTTGTGGAACTGACACTATTACTCTGTTGTTGCTGCTGTCCACTTGGCGATGTTGTCTGTCGCGGGTTGGCCTTCAGCTTCAGCAATTCCAATTGCCCCCTACTTTTGCTCTCCTGCAGCCAAATGATTTCTTCATCTGTCAAAACGGTTGCCTTCTCCACATCGCCCTGACGACATTTGTCCAAGGCATTCAATTGCTGTAAATTCAAACTTGGCACCGCAGCCACATTCAACGTCTTGGACTGCGGATTGACATAGTCTTCGACACGAAAGTGACGACAACAAATCCAAAGCAGATTCAAACGTTCCACGGGAAGGTTGCTTAAACGCGGACTGCCAATGGCATCCAGCCACTGCTGGAGTCGCTCCTTGCGACGGGGGAATTTGTGCACCAGATTAAATCGCAAACCAGAACATTGCGGTAATGCACATTTGCGAAAGGGTCTATTATGCCTATAATCAGGGGAATTATGTAATTAAAGTTGGGATTATTGGATAATTACAGGAATTACTTACATTTTCTTCACATTTGTTTTGTTCGTGTTTTTCTTTGCTTATTATAGTGGTGACAAACAGACGATGGCGGTAAAACCGATAGTAACGATATTCTATTGTAGTATGGAATATCGATTGTTAGTTTCTCCAATCGATGTTACCGGGCGACATGACAGAGATGGAAATTTGAAACAACTTTGTCATTCCATTTGTAACATCTCTAAATATTCGTCGTAGACCCCATAAAGTATATATATTCATGATCAGCATAAAATTCTACGCCGATTTAACGATGTCCGTCTGTCTGTTTGTTGAAATCACGATACAGCCCACATTATTTTGTACAATTTGTCTTTTTTTCGGGGAATTGTTTAAAAATTGGTTTATGTAGGTAATAATGGGTTCTAGCACCGGCGGCAGAACATTCTAATTTACGTAGGGCTACAAAATTTGTCAGAACAATTTGTATTATGTCAAGGATGATTGGTGGTAAAAATGAGATATATCGCTTCACGTTGTCGTATAGCCCCCATATATTCGTACCTCCCGATATTCGGTATTTGACAACTTTTGCCACATTTTTCCACGGATTTGTCTAAAATTCGGTAATTGTAGGTCGTAATGGGTTTTATCTTCGGTAGCAGAATATTGTATGTATAGGTCCACGTTTTTGTATAGCCCCCATATAACAGTACCACCCAATATTCGGTAACTTTGATGAATTTTGCCACATGTTTCCAGGGATTTGTCTAAAAATTGGTAATGGTAATTCTTAATGGGTTCTATCTCCGGTGTCGTAATATTATATGTATAGGTCCACGTTTTCGTATAGCCCTCATGAAACGGTACCTCCCGATATTCAATATTTTGATGATTTTCGCCAAATTTGTCCACGGAATTGACTAAAAATTGGTATATGTACGTCCAAATGGGTTCTAGCTCCGGTGGCGGAATATTATATGTATAGGTCCTCGTTTTCGTATAGCCCCCATATAGCAGTACCCTCCGATATTCGGTATTTTGACGATTTTTGGCACAATTTTCCGCGGATTTGTCTACAAATTTGTATTTGTAGTTCTTAATGGGTTCTAGCTCCGGTGGCGGAACATTGTATATACAGGGTGAGATAAAAAAACTACAACAAAGTCAAATGCCATAATTTATACATATTTTTTTTAATTTTATTGAATGAAAGTAAAAAATGTCGGAAATAATATCAAATTTTAGAATAAGTTTAGATTTTTTCGAATTGGTCAACTTTGACACGAATTATGGACTTCAAACGGCCTATGAAGACGTCACACGCTTCCCGAATGTTGCTCTGCGCTATTTTGGCCCATTCCCGACGAAGCGCTTGCTGAAGGTGGGATTTTTTAGTGCCAACCTTGCTTTCCAAAATATTCCAGACACAATTTTGGTGGCCATTCTGCGCTGGAAAAGAAGCGAGGAACCTCATTTTGTAACTATTCTTGCGTGGCACGTACTGAGTGTGATGGTGCTGAGTCCTGTTGGAATGTCCAAGGTCTGCGGCCATAATGTTAGCGTGACCAAGGCTTTAATACACCCGACCGAATATTTTCGCTATAATATTCGACATTTATTCTGATGCCACGGTCGATTAATACGAGCGGAGAGTGACCATCGGCTGTTATGGCAGCCCATACCATCAGCATGGCCGGCGCTTGAGTTTAGGTGGCCAACAGAAGGTGCATATTTTGAGCTGACCTCTTTGGCAAGTAAACACGATCATTTTGTTTGTTTACCAACTGCTGGACAACGAATGTTTGTTTTCTCATCGGAGAAACCGAAATTTGGCAGTTCACTACTTTCGGCCAAGCGAAGCAACTCTTTAGCTATTTGAGTCTATTTTCTTTCTGTTGCGGAATAAGTTCTTGCACATTATGGAATTTCAATGGTTTTACCCCGAGATCATTTTTCAATATTTTCGGAATGGAATATTGCGATATGTTTAGTACACAAGCGATTTTTCGGCCACTGTGACGCGGGTTTCGATCAAGTCGCTTCTTTACTTTTCGAACCATTTCTGCTGATGTTGCTGTTTTCTTCCGTCCACTTCCTTAACCCGGGCTACTCTATATCACGGTAACGAGCAATGGTACGAGACACAAAAGATTTATTCACATTTAAATGCTGGAGTGCTCTAACGATAGCCACTTGTGGTTTTCTAGCCAAATATAAAGAAATCACACTAGCACGCTTGAATTCCATCACGAATAATATCTCTTCTGGAAAATTCTGACCAAAATAATTTTGTACGCTTGTAAATAATATAATGAGATGTCACTGGAATAATTTTAACAGTTGTCGGACGTGAGTATCTTAGAAATGACAGCAGTTTGAAGTTGGTTGCAGTTTTTTCATCTCACCCTGTCCATGTTTTCCTATATCCGGAACCCACTGATATTCGGTATTTTGAATTTATTTAACTCGGGTTTGTTCTCAGCGAGTTGATCCCAGCCATTAAGTATTATGTCAAAAAGACTCTCATCGAAGAAGCTGTCAGAAATCGTTTGCAAGATATCTAAGGCTTTCTGCCCTGCTATCTCTAGAAGAAGCATCAGTTCCTTTTCAACAATTAATTGGTCTAAAAATCGCGATAGGCATATTTTCAGGCCACTGCAATATTAAAAATTTTAACTCAAAATGGGATAACAGTGGTTCTGATTACTATAGAGGATGAAAAAGATGTAGAGACTTTAATCGTCATATTTTACAGGTATCCCATGTTATGAAATAGAAAGCATAGTCTGTTTATTGGTGGAAAATAAGCTCAAACGTTCTTCTCAGAAATCATTTCCAGACTTTTCAAGAACGTGCAAGAATCTACTATTTATCATAAAGGAAAAAATCGTTCATCGTATTACAATTCTGTAAATTTTGGCAGCTCTGGAACATACCAAATATATCATATACAGTTTGTCATTTTTTTTTCGGACTCGGTTCGAATTTAGATATAGCTCACATATAACTCCCCTCGATTTGATGTAAATCCACACCATGCAATTGGACAAAAAATTCCTGCAACTTTTAAATACTCTTTTGGAATAAATAACAAAAATATTTCTGTATAAAAAATTGATTTTTAATAGTAAAAAAATATTCGAGTTACACAAAATGTAATGTAATGTAAAATTTGCCCTAAAATTAAGTCTAGACATGTAAATCGCGTCATTTCCAATCACCCACTATGAACGACATCCCAGAGGCAATACCTCATCAAAGGATTGTTTGCGTTCCTCGGCATAGGCCAAAAACACAAGGCCATAGTGTAAAATCAATTTTGTTAAAATCTCCACATCAGCTTCGGCACGATGTAAATTCATGGGTTTCTGTTGAAAGACTCGTTCATAGAAATTACCCAAAACATATACACCTTTTTTGGGGAATCTTGTGGCCGGTGTAAAGGGTTGAGAAAATATTTGCCGATACATGTTCAAGGCAAACTGACGCTTCTCATTTTCAGCTGCAACCAGAGTGGATGCCAAAATATCACAGTTATTTGAATCTTTTGTTGAATTGTTATATTGCATTTGTTGTAGTTGTTCTTTGATGGCATTTATTTTTAGTTCCTTTTCATCAAATTCACGAAATGCTTTGAAGGAATCAATGCAGAATATTGAGGATGGCATGGACTGTGCGGGGGGTGAAAAAGAGGTATTAGTATGGTTTCATGTAAGAGATTTGTATAATGCCAACTTACCTTATCAATAGTCTGCAGAACATAACGTATGACCGGATAATCGAAAGACCAGCCATTGTGGGCCACAAAACAAACTGGTGCGGGAAGGCGTTCTAAAAACATGAATAGACAGTTTGCTGTATTCTCATCGAAGGGTGCCTCTCGTTGTAATAAATTATTTGTTAGGCCTGAAAGGAAGTCAGGAAAAATATTCTTCAAAAAATCCTCTCCTCAAATGGACCTTGAAAAAAAAATTCTTTAAAAAATCCACTCCGCAAATGGACCTTGAAAAAAAAATCTTTAAAAAATCCACTCCGCAAATGGACCTTGAAAAAAAAATCTTTAAAAAATCCACTCCTCAAATGGACCTTGAAAAAAAAATCTTTAAAAAATCCACTCCTCAAATGTACCTTGAAAAAATATTCTTTAAAAAATCCACGCCTATATTGGGCCTTGAAAAAATATTCTTTAAAAAATCCACGCCTATATTGGGCCTTGAAAAAATATTCTTTAAAAAATCCACGCCTATATTGGGCCTTGAAAAAATATTCTTTAAAAAATCCACGCCTATATTGGGCCTTGAAAAAATATTCTTTAAAAAATCCACGCCTATATTGGGCCTTGAAAAAATATTCTTTAAAAAATCCACGCCTATATTGGGCCTTGAAAAAATATTCTTTAAAAAATCCACGCCTATATTGGGCCTTGAAAAAATATTCTTTAAAAAATCCACGCCTATATTGGGCCTTGAAAAAATATTCTTTAAAAAATCCACGCCTATATTGGGCCTTGAAAAAATATTCTTTAAAAAATCCACGCCTATATTGGGCCTTGAAAAAATATTCTTTAAAAAATCCACGCCTATATTGGGCCTTGAAAAAATATTCTTTAAAAAATCCACGCCTATATTGGGCCTTGAAAAAATATTCTTTAAAAAATCCACGCCTATATTGGGCCTTGAAAAAATATTCTTTAAAAAATCCACGCCTATATTGGGCCTTGAAAAAATATTCTTTAAAAAATCCACGCCTATATTGGGCCTTGAAAAAATATTCTTTAAAAAATCCATGCCTATATTGGGCCTTAAAAAAAATATTCTTAAAAAAATCCACGCCTATATTGGGCCTTGAAAAAATATTTTTTAAAAAATCCATGCCTATATTGGGTCTTGAAAAAATATTTTTTTAAAAAATCCATGCCTATTTGGGCCTTGAAAAAATATTCTTTAAAAAATCCACGCCTATATTGGGCCTTGAAAAAAAATACTTTAAAAAATCCACGTTTATTGGGCCTTGAAAAAATATTCTTTAAAAAATACACGTTTATTGGGCCTTGAAAAAATATTCTTTAAAAAATCCACGTTTATTGGGCCTTGAAAAAATATTCTTTAAAAAACGCACGCCTGGCATGGTCCTTGAAAATATATTCTTTAAAACATCCATGTCTCTATTGGTCTTTGAAAAAATATTCTTCAAAAAATCCATGACTCTATTGGTCCTTGAAAAATATTCTTTAAAAAATTCATACCTCTATTGGTCCTTCAAAAAATAATCTTTAAAAAACGCACGCCTGGTATAGCCTTTGAAAAAATATTCTTTAAAAATATCCGTGTCTTGTGGTCTGTTGGTCCTTGAAAAATTCTCTCCTGGGACCTTGGATTCTTCAGTGGACGTGCTTCAAAACTTGATTTTTTTCTGAGAAATTCACCTTAAGCCTTATGTGAAATCCTTTTGCCCTCCCTTAAGAATGGTTATTAAAATAACGCCGTATAATTCCTAACGACTTACCTGAAATCTTGGCAGCCTCCGGATGTATTTCCTTATTCGGATTGATCATCAATGTGATCTTATGCAGGACGCGGGGCAACATTGGCGGCTGAATTTTTTCCACAATCTGCAGATCATCGTCCAATTCTCGAAGCAGAGATTCCTCCTTGTGTCCACTAAGGCAAGTGGCGGCAAAGGCATATATGCTAAGTTCTGTTATGGCGCACGTATTGCCCTGTTGCCATGGCAGACCGTTTGTTTCCAAATCTATGACAGCTATGGTTTTGATAATTTCATCACTTCCATTCGACATGGTTGGCGGGAAAATTTCTTACTATTTGCTGAACACGTTCGTAAGGTGGTTTATAAGATAATGACCGGAATCTGGAGTAAATAATAGCTTTCCGATTGATGAGGGGAGTGAGGCTCTTGTGGCTAACATCTGTTTTTTTTTTTGTTTACAAACATGTGTATATTGAACATTTCAATCAGCATAAATAATTATCGATAACTGGCGAATGTCGATGAGAGTAGTGACGTTGATGATTGGAGACTCTCAAACTGTGAATTGGAGACTCTCAAACTGTGAACCTTTGGCTAATGTAACTATTTTCAAACTTAGAAAATTCTATGGAATTTCCAGATTCCAGTTCATCAAAATTCAAAAATTGTTTTTTTTTTTTTATGGAGGAGCCTGTTTTATGGAAGAATCTGTTCCAGAACCAGGAAGAATATACTAGTTTTGCAATTTTTATACCCTCCACCATACATAGCATAGAGGGTATATTAAGTTCGTCATTCCGTTTGTAACTCATCGAAATAATAATTTTAAACATAACAAAGTATATATATTCAGGTCAAGTTCGAAGATGGGCTATATCGGTCCACGATATCGTATGGCCCCCATATAACTGAGGGTATGCAGCTGTCGGCAAAATCGACTGATTCTAGGTAACTTTTTTTTATGATTTGAAATTTTTGTCAATTTTTTTTTCTAAACAAAAATAACATTTCAACATCATGTCACACCAACATCCAAGAGGTTCGATTTTTGCCGAAGGCTCCACATCCCCACGGACATCTATACCAAATGCCTTCTACGAGTCTCGCCGCACCACAATCTACTCGCAGGGTATTGTAATACCTACCCGCGATTCAACATTGGACGAGAGTCCACCCATCACCGTTAAGGTTTGTCAACAAACCAATGAGTCGGCCGTTCACTTCAAGGAATTGACCATCGAACGTGACAAGCTACCCAATTACGAATACAACATTGAATTGGCCCAGAGATGGCTTACGCTGGAGGGTAAAAATGGCCGCATACATAAATTCCCCTTGAAAACCATACTACCCAAGGTCCAGATGACAAGGCGAGTGCCGGCCAAACAGTTACCCCGTGATGTGGAGGTGGATCGTAGGCGAAGGCTTTTCAATAAAGTCGATTTGTGTCAAGAGCTGGCCAAGGCGGGTCTGAGTGTGGAGGAATTATTACCCTCCGAGGAGGACTATTTTGGCATGTCCGAGAAAACTTTTAAACATTTTCTACCCTTGAGTTTTTTCGATGATCCCGGCATGGAAAGTCATACCCCAGAGATTTGGTTGTCTCTGGGAGTGGTGGAGGGTGATCAAAGATATCCGCTGCCAGCCAAGGCTTTCCTACCCCTGCAACAAAGTTTGCGCCACTATGAATGGCAAGATGCAGCAGTGAGTGATTATGATTTTGAACGAGGCAAATGGAAGGTTATGATATTGTCGGATGAATGCTGTTACGAGGTGCCGGGTATACAAATTATGTTTTTGGCCGAAAATCCTTTTTTGTTTGTGGAACGCCTGCGCTCGGCTGTGGAGCAACGCAATATGGCCGAGTCGCAAATAATGATGGAGACAATTGCAGATTGTGTGCTCAGACAGAATATGGAGGAAAGACATTATTATGGCAACAAACTTCTTGAGCGTCTTATGGCAAATGTCAATACGGATGAGGTATTTTATCAGCAATTGTGGCATGAGATCTACTTGCTGTTCGAACACTTAATGGCCTGTTATGATTTGCAGAGATTTGTACAAATCTCGCCCAAACAATTTCCCATGTTGCGGCCGGATATAATAGCTCGGTTTCTGCCCAAGGCCTTTGTATCGCTGCAAAGTGAAAAAGAGAGGGAAATAATTAAAGGATTCAAAATCGACATACCAAAGAGAGGCTATGAAGTCCTAAACTCCTCGCTTTATTACACCGGTGGAGGCATAGAGGCCATGAGTAATGTGGCCGCCGAATGTTTGTACATTGAAACCTTGAACCTCTTCATTTGTAATTTTGCCAAAGCCCTACCCTTGGCGGATTTCCTAGGCATTCAACAACAACAAAGTACCCAGGTGTCGGGTTATTTAAAAAATTCCTGGCCCAGTAAATTGGCCGCCGGCATAATTATGGTCTTGCGGCCACTGGGCAAAGGATGGCTGGATATAGGCTTGGATAAATGGCGTATCTATGAAATGTGTAAAATATTTCGTTTCATTTTACAAACCAAATTCCGCATGCAAGAATCTATGCAGGTACTTTTGGAGAATTCCATTGAAACTTTTACGCATTTCCTCAGTGATCCTTGTTTGGGCTTCCTCGACTTGGACGAGTCTTATGAGTGGACAAGTGATTTTATAAATTCTGAATTTCCCTATGCCAAGCCCATATTCTCGCTAGTCATAAGTGTAACGGAAGATACCCGGGAGGTCATCTATTCCACAAGTCCCGAGGAATTTCCACCTGCCCTCAAGGAAGTTTTCAAAAAAAGTTTGGAGAAAACCAGCGGTGTGCGCTGCATTGATGCCGAAACGCTGCAAAATTTGCGATTTGCCCCAAATCTCTTCATACTCACCGTGGAACTCATCGAAGATCTCTATGTGCGCTGTAATGATTTACTCCAGCGTTGTTATTTAAAGGCCATTGGGCCTCTGCACTCCTATGCTCGGAAATATGAACGTTTTGTGGAATTCTATTTGCTACACGTACCCACCTACATGGCCGAATATCGGGCAGCCCAGAAAACCTCAATGCAAGTGAAGGCGGATATTTTGGAACACAAACGCTGCAAAGAGGAAATGCGTGAAATTCTCCCCGCATCCATAAGCATTGGACCCTTCCAGGTCATAGTCGATCCCATGAAGCAGTATATGATACGAAAACGTATTGAAATTGTCAAGCGTATTTTCGAATACTACATTGATCGAATGTATGACAGCAATGAACGTCTGCTGGAACGTTGCCTGGAAATCTACAATCGTATCAATGAAAAACCACAGAGCATAGAACATCTCTTTGACATACGCAACTTTGCCCTGACCATACCGGAATTGGTGGAGCAGCTGAGGGCAGATATACAAATAATGTGGCTAGAATATGATATGTTGGATAGTTTTTTCTATAATCTACCCGATCATCAATTTGCCATGAAATGGGAGGCATATGCATGGCCTAAACAGATTCTGGATCGTCTAAGTACACTGAAGGAGGAACAGAAACTGGATATTGAAGAATTTAAGCGATTGCATTTGAGTGAATGCATTGGTTTCGAGGAACGTCTGGAATCGCTGAATGATGAGATACAGCAGTTTTCTTTGCAATTCAATCCGAAAAAGGTCATGGAGACGGCCGTGGAGGTAAGGGAGGAGCGTAGCAAAGGGGAATATTTTAGAGAAATTAAGGAGAATACATCAAGGATTATTATCTACGCAGATGCAATTTTGGACGCGGAAATTTTTACGGACTTTTTTAGGGAAAGGAGATTTTTAAAATAATTTTTCAAGGGCGTGCATTTTTTGGACGTGGATACTTTTTTAGGACTTTTTAAGGGAAAGGAGGATTTTTAAAATATTTTTTCAAGGACGTGGATTTTTTTAATATTTTTTTTCGAGGATTATTTTTCAGAGACTATTATAAATGTGGATTTTTTAAGGACCATTTTTAGAGACTTATAAACGTGGATTTTTTAAATATGTTTTTTTTTTTTCAAGGACTATTTTTTTGGACTATTATTTTTTGCTCAATAATTTTTAAAGGATTACTTTCCAGGGACTATTTTTTATAGCCTTTTTTAACGCGATTTTTTTAGAATATTTTTTAGGACTTTTTTTAGGGAAAGGAGGATTTTTTAAATATTTTTTCAAGGACGTGGATTTTTTTCATTTTTTTCGAGGATAAACGTGGATTTTTTAAATATTTATTTTTTCAAGGACTATTTTTTCGAGGATAAATGTGGATTTTTTAAATATTTATTTTTTCAAGGACTATTTTTTCGAGGATAAACGTGGATTTTTTAAATATTTATTTTTTTCAAGCAATATTTTTTCAGGGATAAACGTGGATTTTTTAAATATTTATTTTTTCAAGGATAAACGTAGATTTTTTAAATATTTATTTTTTCAAGGACTATTTTTTCAAGGATAAACGTGGATTTTTTTAAATATTTATTTTTTTCAAGGATAAACGTGGATTTTTTTAAATATTTATTTTTTTTCAAGGATAAACGTGGATTTTTTTAAATATTTATTTTTTCAAGGACTATTTTTTCAAGGATAAACGTGGATATTTTAAATATTTATTTGTTTTCAAGGATAAACGTGGATTTTTTAAATATTTATTTTTTTCAAGGACTATTTTTTCAAGGATAAACGTGGATTTTTTAAATATTTATTTTTTTCAAGGACTATTTTTTCAAGGATAAACGTGGATTTTTTAAATATTTATTTTTTTCAAGGACTATTTTTTTACGAGGATAAACGTGGATTTTTTAAATATTTATTTTTTTCAAGGATAAACGTGGATTTTTAAATATTTATTTTTTTCAAGGACTATTTTTTTACGAGGATAAACGTGGATTTTTTAAATATTTATTTTTCAAGGACTATTTTTCGAGGATAAACGTGGATTTTTTAAATATTTATTTTTTTCAAGGACTATTTTTTGAAGGATAAACGTGGATTTTTTAAATATTTATTGTTTTCAAGTACTATTTTTTTAAGGATAAACGTGGATTTTTTAAATATTTATTTTTTTCAAGGACTATTTTCTAGAGGATAAACGTGGATTTTTTAAATATTTATTGTTTTCAAGGACTATTTTTTTAAGGATAAACGTGGATTTTTTAAATATTTATTTTTTTCAAGGACTATTTTTTGAAGGATAAACGTGGATTTTTTAAATATTTATTTTTTCAAGGACTATTTGTTCATGGATAAACGTGGATTTTTAAATATTTATTTTTTTCAAGGACTATTTTTTCATGGATAAACGTGGATTTTTTAAATATTTATTTTTTTCAAGGACTATTTTCTCGAGGATAAACGTGGATTTTTTAAATATTTTTTTTTTCAAGGACTATTTTTTTCGACGATAAACGTGGATTTTTTAAATATTTATTTTTTTCAAGGACTATTTTCTCGAGGATAAACGTGGATTTTTTAAATATTTATTTTTTTCAAGGACTATTTTTTCGAGGATAAAGGTGGATTTTTTAAATATTTTTTTTTTCAAGGACTTTTTTTTCGTGGATAAACGTGGATTTTTTAAATATTTATTTTTTCAAGGACTATTTTTTCAAGGATAAACGTGGATTTTTTAAATATATATTTTTTTCAAGGACTATTTTTTCAGGGATAACCGTGGATTTTTTAAATATTTAATTTTTTCAAGGACTATTTTTTCGAGGATAAACGTGGATTTTTTAAATATTTATTTTTTCAAGGACTATTTCTTCGAGGATAAACGTGGATTTTTTAAATATTTATTTTTTTCAAGGACTATTTTTTCAAGGTTAAGTGTGGATATTTTTTAAATACTTTTTAAGGACTTTGTTTTCAAGGATAAACGTGGATATTTTTTTAAATATTTTTTTCAAGGGCTATTTTTTCAAGGATAAACGTATTTTTTTAATATTTTTTAGAGGATAAACGTGGATTTTTCAATAGTTTTTCAAGGACTATTTTTTCAAGGATGAACATGAATTTTTTAAACATTTCTTTTTAGGGATTATGTTTAGGGATAAACGTGGATTTGTTTAACATTTCTTTTCAGGGACTATTTTTTAGGATAAACGTGGATTTTTTTAAAAGTTTTTTTCAAGGACTATTTTTTCAAGGTTGAAAGCGGAGTTTTAAAATATTTTTTCCAGAATGCCCTTGGGTTTTTAATGTATTTAAGGGAAAAACGTGGATTATTTCATTATATGTTTTTACTAATTAATATTTATACCCTCCACTTTGGAAAGGAGGGTATATTAACTTTGTCAATCCGTTTGTAACATCCCTAAATATTCGTCATAGACCACATAAAGTGTATATATTCATAATCAGGACTAGGACTATTTTTAAAACATTTTTTCTTCAGCATTTCAGGATTTTTTTAATATTTATTTTTTTAAACCTTTTTTTTTAATTTTTTTCAAGGACTATTTTTGAGGATAAACGTTCAAGGGCTATTTTCGAAATATTTTTTTTCAAGGACTATTTTCTAAATATTTTTGCCAAGGACTTGAACTGTATTTTTTGTCAAGGACTATGATAAGCGTGTTTTTTTAAATATATTTTGCAGGTCAAAAAGACCTGGAAAGTGATACAAGACCTTCAAAAACTCGGCGAAACTTTACGCTATCGTCAGGAACTTTTCGAATTGGAAGAATTTTCACTGGAATTTTTGGCAAGCATTATCGAGGGATTCTTACCATACAAAAACCTCTGGTATGCCTGTCAAGATCTGGTCAAATTGGAAGAAGCCACCGTGGGCAATCCCATAGTCAATATCGAACTGGCCGATGTATGGCAAGCTATGGAAGTAATTAAGAATTCCCTCAACGAGGCATTAGAGATTTTCAATGAAAAACCTGAAATTCAAAATGTTGCCAATTATTTTCTACAAGTTCTGGATGAATTCATACCAAAATATAATGCCATACAGGATTTGAAAAATGAAAATTGGCTGTACTTGCATTGGCAAGAGCTAGGCCAGCGTTCCGGTATGGATATTAAATATTCGGCCGCCATGAATTTTCAATACTGTATGCGTAAGGGTATGATGGATCATTTGGAATTGGTGCATGAAATATCGGAAAAGGCCACCAATGAGGCTGATGCCATACGTCAGGCATGGGAGGAGGAAGAGCGACGCAAGGAGGAGGAACGACAGGCTATATTGATGCGTAAGGCGATGCGGAAGTGTCGAAGGGATATTGTGTAGATGACTTTATATATTCATCTTTTGTTAAAATAATATATAAATAAATAATTGAAAACCTAAAAACAAATGGCTATGAAGTCTACGATTATTTGTCTGTTGGTCCTGGAAAGTATATAAAACTTAAAAATAATTCTATTAAAAATTGGAAAAAATGGTTCATTCTTGAAAAATTATTTTTATGAATTTAAAGTTTGTTGCTCCTTAAGAAACTATTTTTAAAAATTCCAAGTCTGTTAGTCTTTCAGGTTTATATATTTTTAATAGTTCCACTTTGGCTATAGTCCTTGAAAAAATATTTTTAAACTACTAAATAGTCCTTGAAACAAGTAAAATAGTATCAATCGATTTTGCCGACAGATGTATACCCCTGGCCTTGAGTTATGATTATTTTAGATGTTGATCCTTTATTGGGGAGGTTCCGAAGCAGTTGGCCAATATTGATCTATTCATAACAGACCTATGACTGATTTACAAGGTGAGATAAAAAAAAAACTGCAACAAAGTCAAACGCCATGATTTTTACACTTTTTTCAAATTTCATTGAATGAAAGCAAAAAAATGTCGGAAATAGCATCAAATTTTAGAATAAGTTTAGATTTGTTCGAATTGGTCACCTTTGGCACGAATTATGGCCTTCAACGGCCAATGAGACCATTACACGCTGCCCGAATGTTGCTCTGAGGTACTTTGGCTCAATCCCGGCAAAGCGCTTGCTTGAGGTGATCGACACTTTGGTATTTTTTAGTGCCAACCTTGCTTTCCAAAATGCTCCAGACACAATAGTCCAACGGATTGGTATCCGGAGATATTGGTGGCCATTGTGCGCTGGAAATGAAGCGAGGAACCTCATTTTGTAACCATTCTTGGGTGCTGAGTGCTGAGTGCGATGGTGCTGAGTCCTGTTGGGATGCCCAAAATGTTTGCGTGCCCACGGCTTTAATACAGCCTCCACAATATTTTCGCGACAATATTCTGCATTTATTCCGATGCCACGGTCGATTAATACTAGCGGAGAGCGATCATCGGCTGTTATGGCGACCCACACCATCACCATGGCCGGCGCTTGAGTTCTGGTGGCCAAACGAAGGTGGACATTTTCAGCTGACCTCTTTGGCAAGTAAACACGATCATTTTGTTTGTTTACAAACTGCTGGACAACGAATGTTTTCTCATCGGAGAGAGAGAAATCCAAATTCGCCAGTTCACCACTTTTGGTCCGACTGAAGCAACTCTTTGGTTCTTTTGAGTCTATTTTCTTTCGGTTGCGGTGTAAGTTCTTGCTCTTTTTGGAATTTCAATGGCTTTACTCCGAGCTCTACGTCGATTTAGCGATGTCCGTACGTCTGTCGGTCTGTGGAAATCACTATAGCTTCTACGCCTTCGTACAGCTTCCATATAACAGTACATTCCAATTTTCGATATTTTGATGATTTTCGGGACATTATTCACCGGAACTGTTTCAAATTTGGTATTTGAAGTTCGTAATGGATACTACAGCCTATGACAGAAAATTGTCTGTGCAGGTCCACGCCTTCGTATAGCCCCCGTGTAATAGAACCTCGCTATATTTTCAGTATTTTGGAGATTTAAGTATTATTATCCACCGGAATTGTTTCAAATTTGGTATTTAAAGTTCGTAATGGATACTAAAGCCTGTGACAGAGAATTGTCTGTACGGGTCCACGTCTTCGTGTAGCCCTCATATATTCGGTATTTTGATGATTTTAGCGACGTTATTCTCCGGAATTGTTCCAAATTTGGCATTTAGAGTTCGTAATGGATACTACAGCCTACGACAGAAAATTGTCTGTCCAGGTCCACGTTTTCGTATAGCCCCAAAATAAAAGTACCCCTCTATATTCGGTATTTTGATGATTTAAGCGACATTATACACCCAAATTGTTTCACATTTGTTATATGAAGTTCGTAATGGATACTACAGCCTATGAAAGAAAATTGCCCGTGCAGGGCCACGTCTTCGTGTAGCCCTCATATAACGGCATCTCCTGATATTCGGTATTTTGATGATTTAAGCGACATTATTCGCCGGAATTGTTTCAAATTTGGTATTTGAAGTTCGTAATGGATACTACAGCCTATGACAGAAAGTTGTCTGTGCAGGCCCACGTCTTCGTATAGGCCCCATATATAGGTACCTCCCTATATTCGGTATTTTGATGATTTTAGCGATATTATTTATCAGAATTGTTTCAAATTTGGTATTTGAAGTTCGTAATAGATACTACAGCCTATGACAGAAAATTGTCTGTGCAGGTCCACGTCTTCGTATAGCCCCCATATATCGTTACCTCCCGATATTCGGTATTTTGATGATTTTGTCGACATTATACACCGGAAATGGTTGAAATTTCGTATTTGAAGTTCCTAATGAATACTAAAGCCTGTGACAGAGAATTGTCTGTACGGGTCCACGTCTTCGTGTAGCCCTCATATAACGGTACCTCCCCATATTCGGCATTTTGATGATTTTTGCGACATTATTAACCGGCCTTGTTTAAAATTTTGTATTTGAAGTTCGTAATGGATACTAGAGCCCATGACAGAAAATTGTCTGGGCAGGTCCACGTCTTCGTATAGCCCCCATATAACGGTACCTTCCAATATTCGGTATTTTGTTGGTTTAAGATTTTTTTCCAGTTTCGTATTTGAATATTGCTAATGACAAAAGTTGCCTATGCAGGTCCACGTCGTCGTATAGACGGATATATTTGGTATTTTTAAAATTTTAACAGAATTTTTAACGGATTTTATTTTTATCGAAAATTGCCAAATTCGTTCCAAATGGTGGAGGATATTCAAAGTTCGGCCCGACCCGGCCCGGAACTTACAGCTTTTTTACTTGTTTTTTTGAATTCATATTCATTTTTGATTCTTGAAAAAATATTTTCAAGACATTCACGTTCATGGTAGCCTTTAAAAATATATTTTTAAAAATTAGTCCTTGAAAACAAAGATTCTGAAAAATATTTTTTAGAAAATTATGAGCAGTATGTTCCTTGGTAGTCCTTAAAAACTCCTCCTACTTACCCTTTTCAGCAGTCTTTCATCCTTTCCATCAGCAAAATAAAGTCCAAACAAATTTTCTCATATTTTTCAAAATATTTGCTTTTTTATTATTTTTTTTTCTTCACTTTTCTTTTGTTTTTTTCTTTGTTCTTCATTTTTTCATCAATCAATTTTTCATAAATTAGTTTCGGTTTTTATTTTATTTATTTTTTTGTTTTGTGTTTCATTTAAATTTATTAATTATGCTATGAAATTAGTTATACTTAAATTTAGTTGGTTTTTTTTTTAGTTTTTATTTTTCGGTTTTGCATTCGCTTTTTTGTCTATTTTCATTTTTTTTTTCTTGGTTTAATTTATTTCAATATCATTTTTGTTGTGTTTAGTTTTAATTTATTAATTTAATAATTTTTAGTTTTTTTATTTCGGTTTAATTTAATTCGTCAATGTGACGAAAATATGTGTGGTTGGTTTGGTTGTTTTTTTGAATTTAATTTTGTTTTTTTGTGTATAATTAAAAGGGGGTATAAAAAATGTAAAATTAAAAAATGGGGTATAATGATTTGATGTTGGGGCAGTTTTTTGTTTCTTCTTATTTTAATAAATTTACAAATTAGAAAAAAAAATATTACACTGTGCTACAGAAAAATTTGAACTTGTGAGTCTGGAGAATAAATGAAAATTGGTGGATTTAAAACCAAAAAATCAGGATAATAGAGCCCCTTTCACATATCTATCAGAAAAAAATTATTTTAGTGTCTTTAGATCTACAACCAATCACCCTATCAATCACCCTATCAATACAGTCTAAAAAAATACCCAGGAATCCACCATCCTTTCACCCATTGCAACTAAAGAATCTCGGGAGCCAAGGAAAACCCAACTACGTCTCAAAAATGTTTTTATGAAAAATTTGCAATTTGCTGGAAAAAATCTCCGGTGAACCCCACGTTGGGCGCCATTTTTTAATACAATGTATGTCCACTATCTGCAAACTCCTTACCAGCATATTTAATTGACAAATTAATTAGATTGTTGACAAATATTTATTTTCACGTTGGGCGCCACTTTGATAAAACATGTGCCATATGGACAAAAAACCAAAATTTTCGGTGCTACCATTGTAAAAGTCTGCCTGAACTTGGGTAGCCAATAATAGCAATTGTCTGCAAAGTTATTACGAATAATTTAATTTTTATGACAAAAATTTGGCCTTACGTTGGGCCCCATTTAAAAAAAAAAATTGTGTTATGGTGCATTGAACAAAACCAATATTTTTCGGTGTCATATGGCCTCCATATTGGGCGCCGTATTTGATGTTCATACATTACCAGAGAAACGAAGAAAAAATTCTCCAAAAATTTTTATCATTTGGGCCCAACTAAGTTAAGGCTGGCATAGCTACTTCGGGGTTTCTATGCAAATTTTCAGGGAGAATTTAGGTTGGACCCCACATTGGGCGCCATTTGTTACCATAAGAAATTATATACATTCTTGATTAACGTAAAATTCTAAGACGACCTAGCCCTGTCCTACCGTCCGTCCGTCTGTCACGCTAGGGTCAAAACGAATTAAGATAGAAAGCCAAAATTTTGTACATATCAGTCTTTTGCCTGCAAGCAGGTCAAACTTCAAGATGGGCTATATTGGTTCACAATATAACGATATCCGATATTCGGTGTTTTGATGATTGTATCCAAATTTTTCAATGAAATCGTTTGAAAATCCACACAGGGAGTTCCATCTGAGTACTTTACCCCCTGGAAGAGTATTGTCTATGTAAGTCCACCATATCGTATATTCCCCATATAACGGTTCCCCCAATATTCGGTTTGATGAATTTAGCTACATTTTCCAATGGAATTGTCTAAAAACCCCTGCTAGAAGTTCTTTCTAAGCACTTTACGTCCTGCAAGAATAATGGCTAGATAGGTCCACGACATCGTATAGCCCACATACAACGGTACCCCCGATATTCGGTATTTTGATGATCTTAGCCACATTATTCACCGGATTTGTTTCAAATTTCGTATTTAGGATTCGTAATGGGTACTACAGTCTGTAGCAGAAAATTTCCTGTGCGGGTCCACCAAGTCCATAACGGTGCCTCCCTAAATTCGGTATTTTAGGATATTATTTACCGGAATTAATTAAAATTTTGTTCTTGCAGTTCGTAATATGTACTACAGCCTGTGTGTTCGTAGAGCCCCCTTATAACGGTACCTTCCTAAAATAGGTATTTGATGATTTTTGGGATATTATTCACCGGAATTTTTTCAAGTTTCGTATTTAAATATTGTAATGGCCTATGACAAAAGTTGCCTATGCAAGTCCACGTCTTCATATAAACCCCAATATGACAGCGACTTCCTATATTCGGTATTTTTAAGATTTTAACAGAATTTTTAAGGGATTTTATTTATATATTTATTTGTTTTTTTTTTTTTGAAAATTTTGAAAATTGAAAAATTGAAACCTATTTGAAAATTAAAAAAAAAAAAAAAAAAATAAATAAATAAATAAATAAAATCACTTATAAATTCTGTTAAAATCTTAAAAATACCGAATATAGTATTCAAAGTTCGGCCCGGCTTAACTAACTGCATTTTTACTTGTTATTGTCTATGTTTCTTGAGGAATTCCGAGAATGGCGATCTACAGTTTCATAAGATGTAGACTAAATGTGGTCGATCATTTAAATGCAGTTAAATTTGCATGCTAGAAGGTGGATATTTTGACATTACATCGATGAACCCCATTTGTAAAATGAATAATATTTCAATATCATCAGTACAAGTGGGTCCCTTGTTGGGCGCCACTTTTATTATCAATGTTTGTTGAGAAAGATCATTTTGCGTTTTTATTTGAATCTTATGTTCAATCAAACTCAATCTTAAAACATTTTAATATAATAGAACAGTCCATTGAAATTTTTTTGAGTATCATCTATCTTCTACTTGTTGGGCGCCACTGTTTTTATTATTAACATATTTTGGGGAATTCCGAGTATATACAGATGCAATTTGAGGAGAAATTTTGTTGTAAACTTACGCCATAACAATTTCAAGAACACTTTTCCCACAGCCAATAGAAAACGTTTTCGTTAACATCAATACATTTTATATCCTTGTTGGATGCCATTTTGAACGCCAAAAAAGTCTTAAAATTATGCAAAGGATTTATTTGGGTGTCACATTTGGCTATGCTCATCTCAATTCCAAAATCTATTAACAAACTATTTAATACGGTCCATTGAAACTGCTTTAGGTGTCATTATGATAATTGAGCCCTATATTGGGCGCCACCTTTGTTGTTTTCTATTTGATGCGGGATTCCGAGATCGACAACATGTAGTTTAATGAGTTGTTTTTTTCTAAACTCAATTGTATAATATTTCAATAAGACATTTACAAGGGTCCATTAGAAGAACTTTCGCTATCATCACGTTGGGCGCCATTTGCAAAATGTCGAATCGATGCAATTGCTTTATTTGGCTACACGTTGGACTCCACCTTGAGATATGTTCATCTTTATCGTACACGATTTCAGCAATATATTTACTACGGTCCATTGAAACGGTCCATTATCATTAATAGAAGTTAGCCCCTTGTTGGGCGCCACTTTTATGGTAAAAAATGTGTTGAAGGATTCAGAGAATAATTGATTTAGAGAAAATGGGTTTTAAACTCAATCCCGAAAAAAAATTCAATTACATATTCAATTGAGTATTATTAATAGGAATTGTATCCCTGTTGGGCGCCACTTTTATTGTTCATATTTGTAGGGGAATCCCAAGAATGATTGGAAGCAGTTTGTGTTCGAAACTAGATATTGTCATATTATTCTATTTCTGCTCATTATGATGCACTAATGTTTCGGAGAACTAGAATGCATTTTGTAGCACAGTGTAATTAATAGATAGAGAGAGAGAGACTGAGAGGGGGGGGGGGGGTGTTGATTTTCTATAAATGTTTTGAATTTTAATTGAATTTTTAAACAAATAATTCTACATTTAATGGCAGGGATGATGATATTTCGTTTCGGTTAGATTTCAATCACTTAAATGGTTAATACATTTTTTAACAATTTTGGAAATTAAAAAAGGACGGGTGGGTGTGATGTTGTTTTAGATTTAAATTTAATTTAAATTTATTTAAAAAAAAAAAATAAATAAAAAAAATGTTTTGTTTATAAATATATTTTTGGAAAATAGAAAAATTTTTTTTGGCAAAAATAAATAAAATAATTCAAATATGAAATTATTATTTAAAATACATTCATTTTCTTTTTTTGATTTTAATTAAAAATGATATTAATTTGGGTTATTTTTTTTTTAATTTTTGGCAAAAATAATTCGAACGTAGAATTATAAATATATATTTTTTTAATTTAAAATATTTGGGACTTTTTTGAATTAAATTAAAATTGATATAAATTTGGGTTTAATTTTTTTTAATTTTTGGCAAAAATAATTTAAATATAAATATAAATAAATAAATATATATAAATAAATAATTTAAATAAATATAAATAAATAATTTAAATATAAATCGTAAACGAACGTACAATTATAAATATATATTTTTTTTAATTTAAAATATTTAGGATTTTTTTTTGAAACAAATTAAAAATGATATTAATTTGGGTTTATTTTTTTTAATTTTAGGCAAAAATAATTTATATATAAAAGAATAATTTTTTAAGTTTAAACTATTTAGAATTTTTTGTTTAAAATTAAAATAAAAATTATATTATGTATTATAATTTAATTATAAAATAATATATTTTTTTAAATTTAAAATATTTAGGAATTTTTTGAATTAAAATGAAAATTGTATTAATTTGGATTTTTTTGTTTTAAATTAATGTCATTTACAAATAATGGATTTTTTTAAATTTTAACAATGTTTTTATTGTTCTTGTGATTTTTAAATAATTTCTCATATGTTTTTTTTTTTGGTTTAAAAATTATCATTAAATAATAGTCTTGATCATGCAACAACGCGAAACAAATAAACAATAAAACAATTCCGTTTTTGTTGTGTTTCTTTTTTTGTTTTTTTTTCTTCTTTCTTTTCTTTGTCAGTTTATTTCATGTTGTTTGTATTTTTTTTTCTAATGCTATTGTGTTTCATTTCTGTTTTTTTTATTTATTATTTTTTGTAATATTAACTAGTTGCTATATATATAATTTACATTATTCTCTATCTTGTTTCTCTTAATAATTGTTTTGTTTTTGTTTGTGTGAATTTATTTTCAATAACAATTGGGTTTTTAATTAATTTTTTGTTTTTTCTCTTTTTTTTTAATATTAAACTATATTTCTAAAGTATTTCGAGGATATTTTTTTTCTTTACACTTTGTTTTTTTTTTTAATTATTATAATTTTGTTCATTTTGTTTATTTATTTTTTTTTTTTTGTAATTAGTTGCTATAATTGTTGAAGTTGTTTTCTTTAGTGATGTGTTGTTTCTTTGTGTGTAATTTTTTTAGGAGAGAGAGAAAGTGTGTGTGTTTTGGAAATTTTCAGTTTTTTTGTTCATTTTTATTTTTCCTAAATTAGAGTTTCTTTTTTTATATCATTTGACTTAAGGAAGTAAGATTTCTGTTACTAAGTTAGTTTACAGTTTTCATTATTTTTTTTTCTTCTGGGTGGTAGAAAGCTAAAATTTATAAAAATTTCTTTGGGGAAAAAATCATATATAAACTATATTTATCAAAAAAATCAGTTTATAGCAAAATTATTTTTTTTTTGGTATTTTGATTTTTGCGTTCTTCTAATTTCCATACAAATTTGAAGTGAAAAATTGTGTGTTTTTTTTTTTTTTTTTGGGAAATTACATCTTTAGTTTGTATTAAAGGTTTCCTTTTAAATTCGTTTATAGATACTTATTTTTTGTTCATAAAGTAATAGGGGATAAATGAAATGATTGTTGAATATGAATTGGGTTTTTCTTAAATTATATTTTTTTGATATCGTGTTTTTGAATATTTTCCACTGAGAATGACATTGAATTAAAATTGCTTTTAAAATGGTAAATAATTTACCAACCAAATTTAGGTATGAAAATAATGTAAATAATCAATTATCCCCGGAAAAGGACTCGAATATAAATGTAGCCTTAAATGGAGAGATTTTTTTAATATATTTTAATATCCACGTGTATTAAGGACAAGGAAATTAGCCTTTGGCTGGATTTTAATTTAACAAGTGAGAGAGCATCAGGTGTTGGATTATTTAAATATACAGGATGAGATGAAAAAACTGCAACCAACTTCAGACTGCTGTCATTTCTAAGCCATTCGTCCGACAGCTGTTAAAATTATTCCAGTGACAGCTCATTATATTGTTTACAAGCCTGCGAAAGCATTTTGGTGAGAATTTTCCAGGAAAAAACGTTATTCCTAATGGAATTCAAGCGTGATAGTGTGATTTCTTTATATTTGGCTGGAAAACCACAAGTGGCCATCGTTAGAGCACTCCAGAATTTAAATGTGAATAAATCTTTTGTGTCTTCGAAATGTAAACAAGCGACTTGATCGAAACCCGCATCGCAGTGGCCGAAAAATGGCTCGTGAGCTGAACATATTGCAATATTCCATTCGGCAAATATTGAAAAATGAGCTCGGGGTAAAGCCATTGAAATTCCTAAAAGTGCAAGAACTTACACCGCAATTGAAAGAAAATAGACTCAAAAGAGCTAAAGAGTTGCTTCGCTTGGCCGAAAGTGATGAACTGTCGAATTTGGTTTTCTCTGTTCTCCGATAAGAAAACATTCGTTGTCCAGCAGTTTGTAAAGAAACAAAATGTTCGTATTTACTTGCCAAAGAGGTCAGCTGAAAATGTGCACCTTCGGTTGGCCACCAGAACTCAAGCGCCGGCTATGTTGATGGTGTGGACCTCCATAACAGCCGATGGTCGCTCTCCGCTCGTATAAATCGAAAGTGCGTGGCATCAGAATAAATGCCTAATTTTATCGCGAAAACATTGTGAAGGGTGTATTAAAGCCTTGGGAATGCAAACATTTTGGTCGCAGACCTTAGACATTCCAACAGGACTCAGCACCATCGCACTCAGCACGCACAACCCAAGAATGGGTACAAAATGAAGTTACCAGCTTCATATCCAGAGCACAGTGGCCACCAAAATCTCCGGATACCAATCCGTTGGTCTATTGTGTCTGGAGTATTTTGGAGAGCAAGGTTGGCACTAAAAAATACCAAAATGTCGTTCACCTCTAGCAAGCGCTTCGCCGGGAATGGACCAAAATACCGCAGAGAAACATTCAAGAAGCGTGTGACGGTTTCATTGGCCGGTTGAAGGCCACAATTCGTGCCAAAGGTGACTAATTCGAACAAATCTAAACTTGTTCTAAAATTTGATGCTATTTTGGACATTTTTTGATTTCATTCAATAAAATTAAAAAAATATATAAAAATTATGACGTATGACTTTGTTGCCGTTTTTTTTATCTAACCCTGTATTATCGATAAAACGACAAATGCTGGGAGAGGTCCAGTATGTGGTTGTTAATTTTTGAAATGAAAAATTTACGAATTATCAAGCTTATCCTTTGGTCTGTTCCAAAACTGCAAGGATATGATTTTTTTACATCGATAACCTTTAGCTTATCGGCAAAAAATTGCAACAGTGGATTCTTGCAGGTTCTGACACGGAGCATCTGTTTAGCATTTTTTCTTAGATCCCCTATTCAAAATAACTTATTTTCTGGTTGTCGGATATTGTCAAACTTGGTAAACTATTTTAATAAATATTCATTTAACTCTTCGTAATATCAATCATAGTCTATGTCATTCTCATTGGAAAAACATTCAATCGTGAATAAAAAAATATATCTTATGAGTTTGTTTTTATAAAAGGATGTCTGGTGCTTAAAGTGGTCATAAATCAGCCATAGGATTTACTACGGTCGGAAAATTCCGAGAGGAAGAATTCATTCCATGGCGGAGGAAATGTTATGGTTTGGGGTGTATGAGTGCAATTGGTGTGGGTAAACTGTTTTTATACTGTACACCACAAGGTGGTAAGTGCATATCAGTCCGTCCGCCCGTCTGTTAACGTATTCTTTTGAACAAAAAGGCAGGTCGCATTTACTATCCGATTGAGATGGAATTTTCCAAACACTATTTGCCTGGCCCAAGGAGGAACCCTAGGAAATTGATGAAAATCGGATAAGATTTAGATATAGCTCCCATATATATCTTCAACTGATTTCGGGTTAATTGTGCACCAAATTAACAATATAAGTCCAAATGACTTGAATTTTGGCACATCAAACCGAATTCCTTCAAGACGAAAGTACATTAAATTTGTGGAAAATCCGTTGCGGTATAGATATAGCTCCCATGTATATGTTTCATCCGATTTGGTGTTTTAAGTCTGCCAAATGCGTAATATACATTCGACAACAATGATATTTGGTACCATATATCTTATAGAGCTCGAAAATACCTCTGCCAAATTTTATTAAGATCGGTTCCGATTTTTGGTTAATTGCGCACCAAATGACCAATATATGTCCAAAAGAAGGGTTTGATACATCCGACCGAATTCAGTCTAGAAGCAGGTAAATTAAATTCGGAGAAAATCGATTCAGATATAGCTATTGCTTCCATATATTTGCTTCATTCGATTTGGTGTGTAAGTTCCTCACATTTGTAATGTGCATTCCTGTATGTATAGGTCCACGTTTTTGTATAGCCCCATATAGCCGTATTTCCCGCGATTAGGTATTTTGAGGATTTTTGGCATATTTTCCCATGAATATGTCTAAAAATTGGTATATGTGGATCATAAGGGGCCCTAATTTTCCCTTTATTGGGTGGAGGGTATTAAAAGTTTGGCCCGGCCGAACTTGTTTTTCATAAAAATATCATTCTTTTGAAAATATAGGTAAATTTTTTTTCATGTGAAAATGTATCCAGGTCCTTTCTTTCTTCTATTTTACGGCTGCACCAAACACCCTTTTATTTTTTCCTGAATTTTTAATGTTTATTTTTAATGTTCACATTAATTAATTAATTAATTAAAGATTTGAAAAAAAGTTCACCTAATATTAATTACGATAAGAACAACCTTTAAATTTTGTTTGGGTCTTTTTTTTTTTAAAAAATTGGAAGGTCTTAGTTTAGTATCTAGTTTTTTTTTTGGTTTTTTTTTACAAAGAGAGAGACAGAGAGATTGGTCGTAATCTTGGTATCAATAGCCTTGAAAAAACCAAATTTTCCAGTTATTCTAATACAAAAGCTAACGTATATATTAAACATATACGTTATACAAATTATATTATAGATTTTTTTTTGGAAATCAACATTTCTTTCATGGTAACTAAGCTGAAAATTCTAACTATAATTGCCATCTACATATAGATGATATACTTTTTGAAGTTTTCAATAATTTTTATTTTTTTTTTTAATTTCTTTGCTTTTTCTTCATTAAATTTTTGGTATTTTTTCTTCTACAAAATTAACCAAGTATTGAAATAAATCGCAAAAACTTTTTTTAGCTAACTACATTTAATTTTAGTGAATTTTCTTCTCTATTCATTTATCCTTGTTTTCGATAGTATCCTTTTGCTGGTAGTTATTTGTAGAGCTTAAAGTAAAGTAGTTTGTTAGACTTAGTAGCATAGCTTAGAGTTTTGTGTTGCATAGTTTAGTTTTGCATTACTTTTCTTTGTTGAAATTAGTTTTGCTACAAATCGAGAATATGCAAAAGTTCAATATAGAAATTATATCTAATTGCAGGACTTTTTCTTTTTCGATAATAGCTAGAATGGAAGAAATGTATTTGATTTTTGATGGGAAAATGTTTTGGACAATTGTAATGCTGATAATTTTTAATTAAATTTACATTTCAGAGAAACAAAGAAAATGAAAATTTATGAAAGATTAGAGCCTTTCCATTTGCATACGGGAGAGGTACTGGGAAAATCTAATAATTAACAAGTAAGCAAAGGCTACAGTCGAGCGTGGCCGACCGTTGAATACCCTACAATACTATAATAAACGATAAAATTTATATAGTCGAGATACTTGAAAGAATTCCACAAGATATTGTGACAAATAATAAAAGAAAACCATCAGGTTTCGTTCTCTAATTTTCGAACAATAGCAACTTAATCTAATTTGCTCATTTCCAATTTATTGGTAGATGTTGCACTTAAATGGTCTTCCTAGATCTGGAACCAATATTTCCCAAAGACCTACAATCTCTCAGAAGTGGCAAAAGATTAACATTTATTATTGGTTTTTTATTGAAACGCATCTATATGAGATACAGACATTTGACTATATTCTTCAGCGAAATCAGTATTTGTGTATCTGTATTTGTGAATTCTCCAAAAAGTCACTGGAATGGACATTTTCCTATTTTGTCTACAAAAGTTGGCAAACTCCTTCACACATTGAATATTTTTGGATGGCCATCCGAAACTGCTTGGCTTTTGCAATGTGCGGTAACCCCCATTCAAATGTGCGTGAGGATCGCGCGATAATTACGACCTGCCGCCAATTTTGCAATTTTTTGGTCCATTTCAACCCCTAAATATATGGCGATCATCTCCAAAAAGAGTAGGCTTCGATTCTGATCCTCATTTTATCCCCATGCAAAATTTCGTAAGGATCGTGCCATAAATGCGATCTGTATATGATATCTTGATATCCTAACTACTTAGTTTTGTTAGCTGTAGAAATATTACCAAATGTTTAATTCAAAATGAAAATATGCCAAAAATATGACAAAATTGAAAAAATATGAGAAAATTTTCAAAATCAATATATTCATCTTTAGAGAGATATTTTTATGCGATTTTTTAGACGCTTTTTCTTTCCTGCCAAGAGGCCATTCTGAATTAATGAGAACTGTCGAAATCAGTTCAGCCGTTCTCGACATATAAGAGATCTTTCAAGCATATCTTCTATGATAGACATATATATCGCACATATTTTGCTATATATCCGATTTGTTGGATGTTAACATCAATGTAAAGATCAGAAGTAACCTTGTCATGGCTTTGTGATTTCGCCGGGATTTAAAATATTCGCGGTTTAATGAAAAATTTTGAATTTTTTCAACAAAAAAGATATGGTATATTTTACCCGCTAAATATTATCCGATGACCACCCAAATTGGTATGCTTCTTCCCCACCCTAAACTCTTGCTACATGCGAAATTCCGCGTCGATTGGTCTATAATTGCGACCTCTATAGCTACTGCAAAATCCGACATTTTTTCAGTATTTGGTCCATTTCAACCCCTAAACATTTGGCGATCATCTCCAAGAGAAATAGGCTTCTATTCTGACCCTAACCACACCTTAGTGCAAAATTTCGTAAGGATCGGGCCATAATTGCGACCTGTAGCGTGATTACAAATTAACATGGACAGACGGACGGACGGACATACATAGCTAGATCGACTAGGAAGATCCATATATACTTTCCTATATGGGAAACCAATATTTCGAGGTGTTACATAAATTCTGGCCCAATCAAACTTATAATACCCCCAACACATAGTGTTGTAGGGTATAAATATTCCAAAATTAACAAGTTAAAAAGCAGTAAGTTCGGCCGGGCCGAACTTTGAATACCCTCCACCATTTGGAACGAATTTGGAAATAACATTCTCAAAAATTTTGTTAAAATTTTAAAATTAACGAATATAGCCGTTATATTGGTGTCTATACGACGTGTAGGTCCACGTCAATTCGTCGGCATTGTTTGTCGTAAGTCATTGCCATATTCAAATTCGCAACTTGAAATAAACGGTGAATAATATACCTAAAATCATCAAAATTTCGTATATATGGAGGTACCTATACGAAGACCTGGACCTGCGTAGACAATTTTCTATCACAGACTATAGTTTCCATTACGAACCTCAAATACCAATTTTGAAAAAAATCCGGTGAATAATGTCGCTAAAATAATAAAAATACCGAATATATGGAGGTACTGGTTTATGGGGCCTATGCGAAGACCTGGACCTGCGTAGACAATTTTCTATCACAGACTGTAGTTCACATTACGAACTTCAAATACCAAAATTTTAAACAATTCCGGTTAATAATGTGGCTAAAATCATCCAAATACCGAATATAGAGAGGAACCGTTATATGGGGGCTATACGAAGACGGGGATCCGCACAGACAATTTTCTGTCTTAGGCTGGAGTATTCATCACGAACTTCAAATACTAAAATTTTAAACAATTCCGGTTAATAATGAAGCTAAAATCATCACAATACCGAATATCGGGAGGCACCGTTATATGGAGGCTATACGAAGACGTGGACCTGCCCAGATAATTTTCTGTCTTAGGCTGGAGTATTCATTACGAACTTCAAATACCAAAATTTTAAACAATTCCGATGAATAATGACGCCAAAATCATCAAAATACCGAATATAGGGAGGTACCGTTATATGGGGCCTATACGAAGACCTGGTCCTGCGTAGACAATTTTCTATCACAGACTATAGTTTCCATTACGAACTCTAAATACGCAATTTCAAACAATTCCGGTTAATAATGTCGCTAAAATCTTCAAAATACCGAATATCGGGAGGTACCGTTATATGGGGGCTATACGAAGGCGTGGACCGGCACAGATAATTTTCTGTCTTAGGCTGGAGTATCCATTACGAACTCTAAATACGCTATTTCAAACAATTCCGGTGAATAATGTCGCTAAAATCTTCAAAATACCGAATATCGGGAGGTACCGTTATATGGATGGGACCTACATTGTCCATTTTCAATGCCAAAAGTCCTGCAGACATTACATACATTTGAGTAAAATTTTAGCAATCTACTTCAATTCGTTCGGAAGCTAGAGTGATTTCCACAGACGAATAGACGGACGGACATCGCTAAATCGACATCGAATTTTATGCTTATCAAGAATATAACAGGTATCCTTACGGGGTGTTACAAATGGAATGACAAACTTTGCCCTCCATACCATGGTGGAGGGTGTAATAACAGTGTTAGGGGGGTTGGGGGTAGATACTGGGACTGGGACTTTTTATTAAAGAACCAAACACCGTAATCTCTTTGAGCTTCCCCTATCATAATACGATCATTCAAGTGGAGGTCCGGACGATTGCAGAGTGTCTGAACAGGCTTAATGCTAACACGAGACCGGCTAAGATAAAACATTAAGATCGCTATAAAAGCTATAACATCCAAACGAAGTTAATTCAAAAACTATTCTGGAATGTATAAACTCAATCAACAACTATTCTCAACACGGCTCCGTACGCATTACATGGGTACCAGGTCATGCGGGAGTTAGAGGTAACGAGACAGCGAACTCTCCCGCGAAAACAGGCAGGGAATTGGCAACAGTAAACTTAGACAATCCAGTACTGCTTAACGCGTCACGTCTTAAAGAAACGGATAAAAACGGCCGCATATCCCTATGGAACAATGAAGGCGTAGGAAAAACCAAAAAAATCCTTTGGGACGACTCCAATGAGATAAAAGCGAGAAACCTTTTCCTCCAAGTAAAAAAAAAGAGATTAGTGGTGTAACAGACATCATAACGGGGCACCTGGCTTATAAGCTCATCTGTATTAAATTGGATGTACAGAATTGAATAGGCAACCGAAGAGCGAAGTTGGATTCCCTTTTCGTTTTTTTAAACAGATTCAGAAACAAACTTTAAAGCCTTAAGTACCAGACTTAAATATCATAGAGATTGCTTGGAGATGTCAGCCACGGAAAGTATCTGAGCTTTGAAAGCCCGAGGAATAATAGAAGAATAAGAGGTCTACCAAAGATCTCAATTATTTAGAGTCTTTGAATAAATCTGTTCCTCATTTCAGACAATCTGCACAGTAGGCTTTTGAGGACTGCTGTTCATAAATTACCTCATATCGACATCAAGATGGCGCTACTCATTACTTATGGTTTTATGGCATCAAATGTATGTTTGTTTTTATCTATAAATGTTTGGTCTGATAGATGAAGACTCTTTAGACTTGTATGAGAGCAGGGCTGCATCACTACTTCTTGGTTGTCAATATCGACATTCACATGGCGCCATATATTCTTAAAATGCTTACAAGGTATTTCCTAGAAATTTTTACTATTTGATTAATACTCCACTATACAGAGGTCTAGCCAGGTATTTATTGCTACTTTAATATTCGAGACAATTCTCAAACATTTTCTAATATCGACCTCAAGATGGCGCTCCTAATAACTTATTATTTTATGATTATGACATCCACCTTAAAACAAAAATATTTGTTGAGAATCCTTACTGCATCTATCAATTTGTGGTCAGCTACTGTCATGGAAAGGAATGTAAGTTTTAGATACTTAATGCAAATTTAATTTCGAAACATTTGAGTTAAGACTTGGCTAAGCGCAGAGCTGCATGATAACTAACTGGCTGTCCAAAATCGACAACCAGATGGTGCTCCATGTATTCTTGGAATCCTCGCAAGGAATTCACCCAAGAATTTCTAAAAAAAAAATAGAATTTAAGATAATAAAAGAAAATTTCAGGTAAGGACTATTGATTTAGGATTGCCCAATATCAACACCAAGATGGCACCACATAAATTTTTTAACATTTCTCAAGAATTTTTAAAAAAATCTGCCTTTTTTCTAATGCTGTGTGGATATCATTCCTAGTTTTAGTTCAATATTAAATGCCCCCGAAAAATTCGAGACAATGTCTACGATATTGACATTAAGATGAAGCACCTCGACATTTATAGTAAACTAGCATCGAAATATTTGGAATTTCTATAACCTTTTTTATCATGTAATTCAAAAAACTCCGCTCTATCTCGCACAAGCTCATCAGGATGGACAAAACATATTGATGGAAACCCCTTTTCTAAAATTGCTTACAGTTTTAAAGTTTAACTACTTAAATGTCTTCATGAATGTTTTTATAAATCGAATTTCTAACGAAGTAATCTTTTGCCGAATATTGACATGAAGATGGCGCTATTCGTATCTAACGTTTTGGATAGATTGCCAAAAATACCCTTTTCGCAATTCAAGACATTTACTGGCATTAATTATTGTTTTCAAAATTTAATTATTTTCCCTAATTTAACTGTACTCATAAAACTGAATTTTTAAATAATTAAAATTTTTCCTAATATTCACAACAAGATGGCGCTCTTTGCAAAATATCAGCATTAAATTGTCCAGAAAATCCCACAATAACTTAGCGCATAAATTTACCACTAATCTTATGATATTAATAATTTTTTTGAGCGAGTTTTCGATTAATCCATGCCTCGGAAACCAAAAAAAAAAAAAAAAAAAATAATAATAATAATAATAAAAATAAAAAAATTATTAAAATAATTAAAAGATAACCTTTCAAACGGCAGTGTATTACTTTTTTGTCTGGTTAAATTTATATATTATTTCTTTTTTTTAAGATTATTTGTTTTGTCATTAAAGAGGTATGTAGGTTATGTTTTTTTTTTGTTTAATAATTTTTTTTGGTTTTTCTAAAAAAATATTTTTTTGGAATAACTTTTCTTTGTTTTTGTTTTTTTTTTTACAAGGGACCTGTGTCTGGTTGTTCTTTGGTTTTGGATAGGGTATTCATAAAAAATATACAATATTTTTGGTTTTATACAATTTTTATTCACTTAGAGGTGGGATATAATAGTTGGGAAGCTTTGTTCGTGTGTGAGTGTTGTTTACATTTACTTTGTAATGTACCTGTTTATTTGTGGAAATTATTGTTGTTTTGTTTTATAATAAATTAGTTGTAAAAAATAGAAATAATAATTTAAATTAGATTTTTGTAATTTTTAGGAAATATCACATTTTTTATCATTTAAAATTAAATTATTGCGCAAAGGAATGTGCATTGATTTTTAAGAGACACAGAGAGAGAGAGAGACACTCGTAGGCGCTTAATTTGCTTTTCTAAAGATTCTCAGGAATTTTTTTTTCAATAATTAAAAAATGTTTTAAATATTTTTTAAGGATCATCGCGATTTTTTTTTTGAAGGACAAAGTACATTTATATATTTTTTTAGGAATTAGGAAATTTTTTGAAAAAATAATAAAATAAGAAATATAACAAATGAATTTTTTAAAACTCAATCCGAGACAGAGCTTATATTTTCTTTTTGTTTTGAAAGATGAAGAAATTTTTTAAATTCTTTGCAGATATTGATTATTATTGTTATTATTATTATTATTATTATTATTATTATTATTATTATTATTATTATTATTATTATTATTATTATTATTATTATTATTATTATTATTATTATTATTATTATTATTATTATTATTATTATAATTATTATTCATATGTTTTTTTTATTAAAAAACTAATCTTTTTTTTATTTTTTTTTTAATACTATGGAGACATGGATTATTGTTATTTATTTATTTTTTGAAAAATAAAAGCTGTTCGTATTTTGGAAGGACTCCCGTGGACTTTTACAAATATTTTTGAATAAATTAAAAAATTTATTAAAAATAGTTTTTGAAAGAAAGGTTTAGAAAATCAGGAAAGTGATTTTAATATTTAATTTAATTTTTTTGGAGATTAAATATTTTTGGAAAACTAAAAAAAAAAAATTGTTTTGAAGGACTGTTCGAGTTGTAAATTACTATTTTTTATTGTGAGGACATTTCTAACAATCTTTTTCATAGAATTAGAATTAGAATGCTTTAAATAAATATTTTTATACCCTCCTTAGACCCAACAATATTCTTGATCAGCCTAAAATTCTTAATCAATTTAGTCATATACGTTCGTCCGTCTATACGCCAGTTGTAATCACGCTAGTGTTCAAATGGCTAAGATTTTGCATAGAGTTGTCTTTTGTCTGCAGGAAAGTCAAGTTTAAAGATGGCCTATATCGATCAACGTTTAGATGGATTTTCTTTCCAGTTATAGATTATTATATATATCTATATATTTTATTTAAAAATATTAATTGATGGGCTATCAGAATTTAAAGCAAATTTAAAAATTCTTTGAAAATATTTTCGGTCAAATATATGTTTAAACAAGTAAAAAAGCTGTGAGTTCGGACCGGGTCGAACTTTGAATAACCTCCACTATCTGGAATGAATTTGACAATTTTCAAAAAAAAAAAAAAAAAAAAAAAATCCGTTAAAAATTCTCTTCAAATCTTAAAAATACCGCATGTAGCCGTTATATAAGGGTCTATACGACGACGTGGACCTGCATGGCCAACTTTTGTTATAAGCCATTACTATATTCAAATGCGAAACTAAAAAAAAATCGGTGAATAATGTAGCTCAAATCAACAAAATACCGAATTTCGAGAGGTACCATTATAAGGGGACTATATTACAACGTGGACCTGCACAGACAATTTTCTGTCATAGGCTGCAGTATCCATTACGAACTTCAATACCAAATTTTAAACATTTCCGATGAAAAATGTCGATAAAATCATCAACATACCGAGGTAGCGTTATATGCAGGCTATACGAAGACGTGGACCTGCACAGACAATTTTCTGTCATAGGCTGTAGTATCCATCACAACCTTCAAATACCAAATTTTAAACATTTCCGATGAAAAATGTCGATAAAATCATCAAAATTCCGAATATCGGGAAGTACCGTTATATGGGAGTTATACGAGGACGTGGACCTGCACAGATAATTTTCTGTCTTAGACTGTAGTATGCATTACGAACGAAAAAATTGGAAACAAGTCCGGTGAATAATATCGCTTAGATCACCAAAATACCAAATATCGGGATTCACCGTTATATGGGGGCTATTCGCAGACGTGGACCTGCACGGACAATTTTCTGTCCTAGGCTGTAGTATCCGTTACGAACTTCAAATACCAAATTTGAAACAATTCCGGTGAATAATGTCGCTTAAATTACCAAAATACCGAAAATAGGGAGGTACAATTACGTGGTGGCAATACCAAAACGTGGACCTACATGACCCATTTTCAATACCAAAAGTCCTGCGGACATAATATAGATTTGAGTAAACTTTTGTCAACCTGCTTCATTTCGTTCGGAAAGTGATTTCCACAGACGGACACACGGACGGACATTGCTAATGTCGACATAGAATTGTATGGTGATCAAGAATATCCGTTATATTTCAAACAACCGTCGAAACCTTTGATTTTCATATATTTTTTTTTGAAGAATTAAATTTTTTTTAAAAAATTAAGACCCCTTTCAAAAAATGTTTTTATTTTCAACATTTTCAGAAACGTGGCTTTTAATTTTTTTTTTGAAGAATTTGAAAATTATGTTTTTGTACAAGATTTAAAATACATTCTCTTGGAGGGGCTATCAGGTCGTGGATTTTTTTTTTTGAAAAATCTAGAAATCTTTTTTGAAGATTTAATAAAATAGTCTTTAAATATATTCAAAAAAACCATTAAAAATACTGGTTCTACAAAATAATTTTTTGAAGAATTATACTTTTTTTTGAAATCCCTGTGTAATGTGTCAAGAAAATTAGTTGAAAACTTGTTAAAATATCTTTTAGAGAAGTCGACTTAATTTTTTGTTTTTTTTTTTTTAATTGAAAAAAAAAAATATTAAAACAAGTTATTATATATTTTTAAAAATTTTAGAAGAATATGTTTGAAGCATAAAATTAGTTTTGAAGGCTTAAAACTCAGTACTGAATTAAAAAAAATATGTTCTTCAAGCACTAACTGTGTTTTGAATTTATAAAATTAATATTTTTTAAAACAAAAATTAAATTTCGAATTTTTAAAAAATATTTTTAAAATATTTTAGAATTCTAAATTTGAAAAGAAATTCCTTAAAATATTAAAAACGACGTAGGAAGACTGGATCCTGATTTTTATTTTTTTTTTCTTAAAAATTATTTGTATTGCTCTGATGTTTTAAATAATTCTGATCTGATAATTTAAAAAACCCACGTTTGTTTCTGGAATGGTCTATGAAAAAATATTATAGAAAATTTTTAATTTTTTAATTGTTTTCAATTTTTTTGAGAGTTTATCAGAGTCGTGGATGAGTAAAATATTTGGGAATCAATTAAAAAAGATTATTTTTTTTTTAAATTGGGTTTTGTGCACTTTCCTTTACCTATAATTTAATTTTAAAAATTTTCTTTAAGAATTTATTATTATTTTTATAATACAGACGAAAAAATGAAAATAAAAAATAAAGGAACTAAAATCATTTCACCTCAGCATGGATTTACTTGTGATAATGCCTAACATGAGAGTCCTAATTTATTTCAATATATTTTTTTTCTTCTGAAATTTTAACCTAAATAATATGTCTTACTTTTTTTTGATTTATTAACATAATATACAATATGTATGAATGTATTTCTTAATTATTTATTTTTCTTTTTTTTTTGACTAATTACGGATCTTGTTTTATTCTATATCCGAAATCTTGGGGGGGGTTTGCTTTATAAAAAATATTTTTTTTTCATTTAATTTATTTTTATATTCATTAAATTTATTATTCGTTTGTATTCTTAATTAAGTTTTGAGTGTGTGTGTGATTTAAACATAAAAATTGAGTTTTTTTGTGTTAATTTTTTTATTAACAATATTTAACAATTTTTTTTGGGGGGGGGAGTCTTTTGGGGGGTGGTGTAAGTGTAATTTTTATATTATTTTTTTTTTGGCTTGAGTGGTAACTATACATAGTTGTTGTTGCTGTTTGTATAACAGGTGGGCTGGAAAAGACCCAGATTTTTGGAGAAAGTTTTTATAATATTGTTAACAAAAATTTATTTATGAAACGAAAAATATTTTAATACGTATACTGGAGGAGATAAAAAATTTGCAACCAATTTCAGACTGCTGTCATTTCTAAGCTACTCGTCCGACAGCTGCTCAAATTATTCCAGTGACAGCTCATTATATTGTTTAAAAGCGTACAAAAGCATATTGGTGAGAATTTTCCAGAAAACAAGTTATTCGTCATGGAATTCAAGCGTGATAGTGGGATTTCCTTATATTTGGATGGAAAACCACAAGTGGCTGTCGTTAGAGCACTCCAGCATTTAAATGTGAATAAATGGCTCGTGAGTTGAATATATCGCAATATTCCCCATTCGGCAAATATTGAAAAATAAGCTCGGGGTAAAGCCATTGAAATTCCAAAAAGTGCAAGAATTTACACCGCAATAGAATGAAAATAGACTCAAAAGAGCTAAAGAGTTGCTCTGCTTGGCCGAAAGTGGTGAACTGCCGAATTTGGTTCTCTCCCCTCTCCGATGAGAAAACATTCGTTGTCCAGCAGTTTGTAAACAAACAAAATGATCGGGTTATTACTTGCCAAAGAGGTCAGCTGAAAATGTGCACCCTCGGTTGGCCACCAGAATAGAACTCAAGCGCCGGTCATGGTGATGGTGTGGGCCGCCATTACAGCCGATGATCGCTCTCCGCTGGTATTAATCGACCGTGGCATCAGAATAAATGCCGAAGAATATCATCGCGAAAATATTCTGGAGGATTTATTAAAGCCTTGGGCACGCAAACATTTTGGCCGCAGACCTTGGACATTCCAAAAGGACTCGGCACCATCTTACTCAGCCACCCAAGAATGGTTACAAAATGAGGTTCCTCTCTTCATTTCCAGCGCACAATGGCCACCAAAATCTCCGAATACCCATCCGTTGGACTATTGTGTCTGGAGTATTTTGGAAAGCAAGGTTGGAACTAAAAAATACCAAAGTGTCGATCACCTCAAGCAAGCTCTTCGCCGAAAATGGGCCAAAATACCACAGAGCAACATTCGGGCATCGTGTGACGGTTTCATTGGCCGTTTGAAGGCCATAATTCGTGCCAAAGGTGACCATTCGAACAAATCTAAACTTACGCTAAAATTTGATACTATTTCCGCCATAACAGCCGATGGTCGCTCTCCGGTCGTATTATTCGACAGTGGCATCAGAATAAATGCCGAATATTATCGCGAAAATATTCTGGAGGGTGTATTAAAGCCTTGGACACGCTAACATTTTCTCCGGATACCAATCCCTTAGACTATTGTGTCTGGAATATTTTGGAAAGCAAGGTTGGCACTAAAGTGTCGATTACCTCAAGCAAGCGCTTCGCCGGGAATGGGCCAAAATACCGCAGAGCTACATTTGGGCAGCATGTGACGGTGTCATTCGTCGTTAGAACGTCATAATTCGTTCCAAAGGTCACCAATTCGAACAAATCTAAACTTATTTTAAAATTTGATGCTATTTCTAGCTTCCGAACGAAATGAAGTAAATCGATAAAATTTTACTCAAATGTATAATATCTCTGCTGGACTTTTGGTATTGAAAATGGGCCATGAAGGTCCACGTTTTGTTATAGCCCCCATATAACAATATATCCCGATATTCGGTATTTTATTGATTTTAGCGTCATTATTCACCGGAATTGTTTCAAATTTGTTATTTGAAGTTCGTAATGGCTTCTACAGCCTATGACAGAAAATTATCTCTGCAGGTTCACGTCTTCGTATAGCCCCCATATAAAGGTACCTCCCGATATTCGGTATTTTGACGATTTTAGCGTCATAATTCACCGGAAATGTTTCAAATTACGTATTTAGATTTCATAATGGGAACTACAGTCTGTGACAGAAAATTGTCTGTGTGAAGTTCCACGTCTTCGTATAGCCCCCATATAAAGGTACCTTCTCATATTCGGTATTTTGATGATTTTAGCGTCATTTTTCACCGAAATTGTTTCAAATTTGGTATTTGAAGTTCGTAATGGCTGCTACAGCCTAGGACAGAAAATTGTCTTTGCGGGCCTACGTCTTCGTATAGCCCCCATATTCGGTATTTTGATGATTTTACCCACATTATTTACCTATTTTTTTAAGTTTCGCATTTGAATACTGTAATGGATTATGACAAAATTTACCTGTGCAGGTCCATGTCGTCGTATAGACCCTAATACAACAGCCACATTCGGTATTTTTAAGATTTTAACCGAATTTTTAACGGATTTTATTTTGTTTTGAGAATTGCCAAGTTCGTCGCAAATGATTGAGGGTATTCAAAATTCGGCCCGGCCGTACTTACAGCTTTTTTAATTGTTTTTTTTTTATCACACCCTGTATATTTTTTAATTTTTAAAAAAATATTTTTTTTTTATAAAAAAGCTTATGATATTTTTTATAAAAAAATATTTTTAGAACAGTGTTTGGCTTGCTTGTTTGGGATACCATAGTATTTTGTTGTTGCAAAATCGTCAGGCAAAATCCCATGTTTATAAGTGCGGTTGTAAGATTTAGAAGATTTTCCAAAAGAATTTTAGTTTTATGTAATTCTTTTGTTCCTCTTCTATTGAGCTTACGATCTCGTCACTTGGGTAAAAAAATGTTTTTTGTCATAGAAGTTATTTTTTAAAATAACTTCTGGGGAGAATATCCCAGACAAGAAACAAGGGAACTGATGAGGATTGGTGGCTCTTTCCGAAACCTAGGTATTCCCTGCCTTACCCCCTGGTAAACATTACCATCGTTCTCCACTAATAAACAAACGTTGTTTTTATAAAAACAACAATAATGGGATTTTGCCTGACGATTTTGCAACAACAAAAAATATTTTTTTAATAAATTTTTATTTTATAAAAAAAATATTTTTTTTTTCAAAAGTCAATATATAAAAAGAAATTTTATAAAAAAATGTTTCCAAAGCATAAAATAAAAAAAAATAGTTTAAAATTTAAATATTTCTAAAGACTAGTATTGATTTTGAAATGTTTATCCTTTTAAATCTGATTTTTTTCCAGCCCACCTGTTACTTGCAGAATTAATATTTTTTTGTCTAGTGTCTGGTAACTTTGTGTGAAAATCCTTTTTTGTTATTGGTGATCCTTGCTTACAAGGATAATTATTTTTGCTTTTCTGTTCTCTTGTCTAAATTGTTTTTGTTTTGCACCATAAGAGAATTGTTTTGTCTATTCCATTTTTTTTAATTGTTATTTTTGTTTTTTCATTAATTTATTTCTATAATGTCTCAACAATAATTTTCATTTATTTTTTTATTATTTTTATTTTTTTCATTTAATTAATAAAAATCAATATAAATATATGCTCATAAAAAATATGTGTTTTTTTTTTGTTTTTTCATTTCATTTTATAACATTTCTCATCTAACTTCCATTGTCTGTCTCGGCGCTGCCTAACGAACACACCCAATGTGGAATAGTGTGAGTGAGGGTGGGTGGGTGTGTGTGTGTGATGGGGGAAGTGGCGGGTGTGTCTGTTTGTTGCGGCTTTAGAATCTTGGGGGATCCCATATTTGTCTCTGTCGTACCTGCATTTTCATTATTTCTTTTTGTTGTTGCTGTTCATGGTCTTATATAATAGTAATAATAATAATTATAAATTTAAATTTATAAAGTAGTTTGCCTTGTGGTTGTTGTTGTTGTTGCTGAAGTATTTCTGCTATATAGAGTTGTTGTTGTTGTCGATTTGGAACTAAAGAAAAAAATTATTGTATTTATTTTATTTTTCATTTGCTTTACTTTTTGTTTTGTTAAGTGTAGGAACAATCACTGTCTATTTTTTTGTTACTGTTGTTGTTGCTTATTCTTTTGTTTTATTGTTTTTTATTATTTCTAAATAAAAAATAAAATTTAAAGTTTTTTTATTTTTTGTTTTCTCTTCTCCTCTTAATTGATTTAATTTGCTTATTTGTTTGTTTTTCGTCCTTTTTTCATTTTGTTTTTTTTTTGATAATTATTGACCTAAATATGTATCCATTTGTTGTAATTATACTGTATAATTTTTATACAGTTTTATATTAATTTTGTGTTTTTTTGTTTCTTTTTTTTTAAACGGCAGTTGTAAGAATTTTTTTTGTAAGTATTACATATCTGTTTTTATTTTTTTTAATAATAAACCTTTTTTCTTTGAGTGTAGAACACGTTAGGGAAGGTGAAGAGACGAGGGAATAAATTTATAAATTTTTTTTGGGGCAAAAATTGTAAAATTTTTAGGATGTGTTTTTTTTTATTTTGATAAAATCTATAAATTTCGAAGTTTCTAAAAAGATTGTCCTTGAAAACATATTTTTTTAAAAAAATCACTTTTATTGGTCTAAAGGTCCTTGGAATTTTTTTAAATCCATATTTATTTTTGTGATGGTCCTTGAGAAAATATTCTTTAAAAATTCAAGTTGTTGCGATGGTCCTTGAAAACAATTTAATTTAAAAATCCTTGTTTATTGGTCTAAAGGTCCTTGAAAATATGTTATTTTAAAAAACCATTGGTCTAAAGGTCCTTGAAAATATGTTATTTTAAAAATCCATTGGTCTAAAGGTCCTTGAAAAAATATTCTTTTAAAAATCCACGTTTATTAATTCTTGAAAAAAATTCTTTTAAGAATCCACGATTATTGATCCTTGAAAAAATATTCTTTTAAAAAACCACGTTTATTGGTCCAAGGATCCCTGAAAAATATTTTTTTTAAATAGTCCACGTTTATTGCTGCTATTGTTCTTTTAAAGATCCATGTTTATTGATGGGATGGTCCTTGAAAATATATTCCATTAGAATTCCAGTTTCATTTGCCTGATGGACCTTGAAATATATTTTTAAGAAATCCACGTTTAGTCTACCGGTTATTGAAAAAAATTCTTTAAAAAAACCCACGCCTTGGATTGCCATTAAAAAATATTCGTTAAAAAATCTACACCTTGGATTGCCATTAAAAAAATATTCTTCAAGAAAAATCAATGCCTTTGGATGGTCATTGAAAAAATATTCTTTAAAAAATCCACGACTTGGATGGTCGTTGAATAAATATTCTTTAAAAACTCCACGCCTTGGATGGCCGTTAAAAAAAATTTCTTTTGAAAATCCACGTTTATTGGTCTAAAGATCCTGCAAGAAATATTTTTTAAGAAATCCACGTTTATTGTTGGGATGGTCCTTGAAAAAATATTCCTTACAAGATCCACGTCTTGGATGGTCCTTAAAAATATTCTTTAAAAAATGCACCCCTTTGCATGGTCTTTGAAAAAATATTCTTTAAAAAATCGACGTTTATTGTTGGAATGGTCCTTGGCAATATATTATATAACAATTCCTGTATTATTTGTTCGATGCTTCTTGAGAAATATTTTCTCGAAATCCGTGTTCATTATTGGATGGTCCTTAGAAAATAATTCTAAGGAAATCCTAGTTTGTTAATCCTTGTGAAAATATGCTTTTAAAAATATACCTTTACGGGTTGAATGGTTCCCGTTAATTTGTCTGATTGTCCCCCATATATGAAAACTTTAGATTTCTACCTTAAATAAAAACAATTTTTTCGTTGAGTACAATTTTCTAAAAGAAAAATTTCCTTCGTTTTGTACCAATAGTGGCTACATGGGTAATTTCAATACTTTTTTGGTACAGAAAAAGTGCTAGTTTCGAAGAACTTTGTAGATGCATCGGAAAAAAGTACAAAATAAATATAGGAGCTCTGACTCCAAAAATCCATATTTTTCCGTATTTTTTAGTTCCGGATATTATTTAAACTAATTTTTCAAGGGCTTATTAGGTCGTTTTAAAGAAGAAAAATCTAATTTTTATAAATATTTTCAAGGACCAACAAACCACTAAACCTGGAATTTTTAAAGAAAAATCAATAACGCTTTTTTCTTAAGATTAGTTTTTCAAGGACCAAAAAACATGGATTTTTAACAGGATTTTTCCAAAGACTAAAAATTGTTGATTAAAAAGTAGTTTTTATTTAAAATTAGTTTTTCAAGGACTTATGCTTGTTGACAATATTTTTAAGGTATTTTTAAGGATCAAATATTGTGGACTTTTTTTATAAAAAAATTAAAAAACAAACAAAAATCTAACTTTTATAAATATTTTCAAGGACCAACAGACCACTAAACGTGGATTTTTTAAAGAATATTTTTTTGAAGCTTTGATAAACATTGCCTTTTTATGAATAGTTTTTCAGTGATTTTTTAAAGAATATTTTTTCAAGGACGAACAATTTCTGATTGCAAAAATTAAGAACCAAAATCCATAGTTCTTATTTAAAACTTTTTCTTCAAGGACCTATGCTTTAACTATTGTGAATATTTTTGAAGATATTTTTAAAAACACAATTTTATGGACTTTTTTATGAAGAATTTAAAGAATCAAAAATCTAAGGCTAATAAATGATTTCGGGGCCAACAGGCCACGAAACCTGGAATTTTTAAAGAATAGCCTTTTTGCAGCATCAATAAACATCATATTTTAAAATTATTTTTTCAGGGACCCACAAACATGGATTTTTAAAGAATATTTTTTCAAGGACAAATAGGGGTTGATAAAAAAAAATTAAAAACCAAAATCCATAGTGTTTATTTAAAACTACCTTTTCAAAGACCTATGCTTCAATTATTGATAATATTTTTTAAAGATATTTTTAAGGACCAAATATTGTTGACTTTTTTTTTATAAAAAATTAAAAAAAAAAAAACAAAAATTTAAATTTTATAAATATTTTCAAGGACTTACATGCCACTAAACCTGGAATTTTAGAAGAATAGTTTTTTTGAAGCATCAAAAACGTTGCCTTTCTAAGAATAGTATTTCGAGGACCAAAAAATATTTTTTTTAAGAATATTTTTTTTCAGGTATGAAAAATTGTTGATTTGCCAAAAAAATCATGAACCGAAATCCATAGTTTTTTTTTATTATTTTTTTCAAGGGCTTATGATTTAATAATTTAGAATATTTTTGAAGATATTTTTAAGGACCAAATATTGTAGACTTTTTTATGAAATATGTGAAGAACCTAAAAAGCATAGTTTTATAAATATTTTCAAGGACCAACAGGCCACTAAAGCTGGTATTTTGGAAGAATAGTTTTTTTTTTAAGTATCAATAAACGTCGTTTTTTTTTTTAATTTTCAAGGGCCAATAAATATAAATTTTTGAAGAATATTTTTTCAATGACAAATAGGGGTTATTAAAAAAATTAAAAAAAATCCATAGTTTTTATTTAAAACTAATTTTTCAAGGACCTATGCTTCAATTATTGAGAATATTTTTTTTAAGATATTTTTAAGGACCAAATATTTTGGACTTTTTTTATAAAAGACTAAAAAAAAAACAGAAATCTAAGTCTTACAAATATTTTTAAAGACCAACAGACCACGAAACCTGGAACTTTTAAATAATAGTTTTTTAAGCTTCATTAAACGTCGCCTTTCTAAGAATTGTATTTCGAGGACCAAAAAATATGTTTTTTTAAAAATATTTTTTTCAGGGATGAACAATTGTTGATTTGCAAAAAAATCAAGAACCGGTTTTTAAATATTTTTTCAAGGGCTTATGATTTAAAGACCCATTTTGTGGACTTTTTTATAAAGAATTTAAAGAACCAAAAATGTTTTTTTTTTTTTTTTTTTTTTTTTTTTTTTGAAGAATAGCTTTTCAAGGACCAAAAAACATAAGAGCCATGTTTTTTAAAAAATATTTTTTTCCAGCAATGAAAAAAAACAAAGTAAATAGTTAATGTTTAAATCTAATTTTCAAGGGCTTATGGTCATTGTAATTGAGAATATTTTTAAGGATCCAATATTGTGGACTTTTTTATGAAAAAAGTAAGGAAATAAAAATCCAGGATCAAGTTTTTTTAAGCATCAGTAAACGTCGTTTTTTAAAAATTATTTTTTTCAAGAACCCATAAACATGGATTTTTTTAAGAATATTTTTTCATGGGCTTACGATTTTTGTCGATTTTCAAAAATCAAGAACCAAAATCCATTGGTTTTTTAAAATATTTTTTCAAGGACTTATGATCTAATAATTAAGAATATTTTTGAAAATATTTTTAAAGACCAAATTTTGTGGACTTTTTTATGAAAAATTTATAGAAACAAAAATCTAAGTTTATTAATATTTTTAAAGGGAATTTTTAAAGTATATTTTTTTTGAAGCGTATATAATCCTCGCTTTTTTAAGTATATTATTTCAAGCGCCAATAAACGTGGCGTTTTAAAGAATACTTTTTCAAGGACAAACAATTGTTGATCTGAAAAAATCAAGGTTTGTTTTAATATTTTTCAAGAACCAATAAGAGCGGAATTTTTTAAAAATTAATTGTTGGCATATTTTTCTATATTTTTTTATTAAATCAAAAGCCAATTACTGTGGTCGTTTAAATATATATTTTTAAATAATCGTAAAATAAAAAAAAAAACAAAACAACTTTCATGAGCAGTAAATCAATTACTAAGGGGTGTTCAAAAAAAAAAAAAATAAATAAATAAAATAAAAAAATAATAATAATAAATAAATAAATAAATAAATATATATATATATATATATATATATATATATATATATATATATATATATATATATATATATATATATATATATATATATATATATATATATATATATATATATATATATATATATATATATATATATATATATATATATATATATATATATATATATATATATATATATATATATATATATATATATATATATATATATATATATATATATATATATATATATATATATATAAATAAAAATTAAAATAAATAAATAAATGTTTAGGATCAAACCTACTAAATTTTTTAAAAATTTTTTTTAGGGATCAAAAATATTGAATTTTTAAAAAATATTTTTTCCAAGACCCATATTCAAGTTTTATTTTTAAATATATTTTTAAGATCAAAACTGTTGATTTTTTAAGTTTTTGTTGAAAGCCAAAAATTGTGGATTTTTTAAATTTAAATTTTAAGGACCAATTTTGTAGAATATTTTCTTAAAAAAATATATATTTTTTTAATTTTCAGGAACCAATATTTTTTTAAAAAAAAGTTTTTATACGTTTTATTTTTAAAGACCAGAAAACTAATAAGTCTGGAGAATAAATCTTAAAGACCTACAGTTCAATAATTCTGAAATCTAATAAAACTTTTTTTTTAAGGATCAAATATATGTAATCTTCGATTATTTTTAGGGATTTTTTAAAGGGGAGACTTTTATGAATAATTTACTGACTATTAGGCCTCTAAACCTGAAAATTTTCAAAATATTTGTTTGGCTGTCTCTCAAATTCCTGAGGAATATTTTTCAACACTTGAATATAATTATGTCCCCATTTTCATTATTTTTTCCAATTTATTTCCCTCGTCTCTTCCCATCCTTAACATTGTGTTGTGATTTTTTTGTAGTTTTTTTTTTCTTTTCTTTTATTTTATTTTGTTTTCACTTTTCTTTGTTTTTTGCCTTAAAAAACTATTTAACAGTTTTAATTGTTTATAACTAATTTAATTTCAATTGTTTTGTTTTGTTTTCTTTTGTTTTTGTCTTTCTTTGTTTGTTGCTTTTTGTTTTGAATTCCTATTTATTTACTACTATAATGTATAGTAAAATTGTATTCATTTGTTTTTTTTTTCAATATTCTATACGAATTAGACTATGTATTTTTTAATTTTTTTTTTTTCTGGTTTTCGGTTCGTCGTAGTAGCAGCATTATCTCCGAGTCCGTACGTCATCGTCCACTGCATTTGCTTGTTTTTTATTTTTGGCGTGGGAGGCGCTGGGGTTTTGAGGGATTTGAAATTTGAAGTGTTTGGATTTTTTTAATTTCCTTTCCACTCGGATATTGAGTTTTTGCAGTTGTGGTTCAGTTTTTTTTTCATAAAAATAATATCTAAGTTTAGTTGAAACTTAAAAACCAAGAAAAGAAAACTGTTTTTAGGTTTCTTGCATTGTTGTTGCTGTTGTTGTTGTGTCGTTTATATCCTAATTTTATTGAACTATTATGTGGGGTGCTGACAGCAGAACTGTCACTGTGGCTATTATTGTGAAGAGTGTAAAGACAATTAAACAAAATCTGCAAGTTAAGAAAAAAAATCAGGTTAGTTATAGGAATAGGTTATTTGATTGGAATATATATATTCGCTTACCGATCCACAACCATAGCCGCGAATTTCCAATCGCTTATTAGCTCAGCCTCATCATCGGCCTTGCGCATGCGCGCCGTTATAAATTGCAATTCTTTGAGAATTAAATGTAGATCCTTGTGATTACAACCGATGGCATTGTGATGCTCCTCCACCGTTGTGGGCCGACCGAAACTCCTACAGGGAAATATAAAAAAATATTTAAAATGTTTTTTTTAGGTGGAAAAATGATTTTTTTTTTTTGGAAAATATTTGCTAAGAATGAAATAAAAAAAAATAAAAAAAAAAACAGCTAAAAAGTATCAGTCCGTTTTACCGACAGATGTATACCCTCAGCCAAGGTACGATTTTTTAAACATATATTGAATTCTGTTATGATTATACAAATTGTTGATCCTCTATTGAGTGGGTTCCGAAGGAATGAACCAATATTGTTCATTTCGCAACGGACCAAAATATAAATATAAATATAAAAATAAATATAAATACAAATATAAATATAAATATAAATATAAATATAATACAAATACAAATATAAATATAAATACAATATATATAATATAATATAAATATAAATATAAATATAATATAAATATAATATAAATATAAAATATATATAAATATAAATATAAATATAAATATAAATATAAATATAAATATAAATATAATATAAATATAAATATAAATATAAATATAAATAGAAATATAAATATAAATATAAATAATAAATATAAATATAAATATAAATATAAATATAAATATAATATAAATATAAATATAAATATA
>NW_026712381.1:0-124234 GCF_030504385.1 Musca domestica | reverse complement strand
CTCTCCTTGTGTAGTGACTTTCGTAACTTGGGAAGCTGTTTATGTGGTCCGTAATAAGTTGAATTATATCATCCGTCAGCTTATTTTTTCCTGCACCTAATCCACGCTTGTCGCATAACTCTTTATGAGGATAATCTAGTTTCTTCTTCAAAACAGATTTCACAAAACTTGTACTTTCATCAAAGCACTGCAGGAAACATTTTTGGCATACTGAACTTTTTGGCCTCCATATTCCACACAATAAGTAGCGTGGAATTTTCGTTCTCGTGGTCTTTCGGGATGCTTTTGTAAACTTTGATTTTTTTTGTTGTTGATATCAATCAGAGATCCAATAAATAATATTCGTTGATTGTAAATACCCAAAGACCAATATTTTCGAAATATGCTTTCTTGAAATGACGGCGGTACCTTTGCTTTGCACTTCATTCGACAGTCACGGGACAGAGGTTGAAATTTCTCTCTGGCACAACATTACCGACTGCACTTACATAAGTTTTTCCGTGGTTTCTGTTTTTGCATGAGAGTTTCCGCGAATAATTTTTTAGGGACGTAGTTGGAGCTTCGTCGAATACCACGTCGTCTTCCATATCATTGCAATTACTATCACCATCTCCAATTGAAGGTTCGTAGTCAGGATCTTGAACTGAGTCATCACTGCCAAAATGCCCTTCTTCATGATTAGTTGACTTATCTTCTTCAGCTTCAGTATGTAGTTGGGTAGAAAAAAAATTGATTGGCAATTCAGCATTACTGTTTTTTTGAAAAAGACATGCGACTTTCATCGTTGTCTTGCAAAGAATTTTCGTTTTCCAAAAAACTCATACGACTGCCTTCTTCACAATCTTTTATTGAAAAAATTCAAAGAACTAAGTAATACAGTTTTTTTTTATTTTGTTCACCATTCTCTTACCTGTTACATAATTTACTTTCTGCTTCTTTTCGCTGTTCTCCATATTATATTTCTTTATTTTTCACCAAATTATATTTTAATATTTTTTTTATAAACACTTTTTTCTCTTCTGTACGTTTAGAACAATTGGCTTAACTGAAATCAATTTGACACAATGCATTTATTATAAAAGCCTAACTGTAATTTGTACAAAATCTGAGAGCATACGCCATGTGCAATAGTCGCTTATGTAGACATTGCTCTCTTTTTTAGCATACTAAGCAACATGCAATAATATTTTATGTAGAGATAGAAGGTGTTCTTAATCATTCTCAATTTGCAATATCCATTTATCTCTACATAAGCTCTTATGCAACTCTCTTGTTTATTGCAATACGATTTACAAAAAATATGCAAAAACAGTTTAACCCATTATAGGCTATTTATTAAAATTAATATATTATAGCAACATGGTTGGAAGTATATTTAGGCGGTTATTGTATATGTAAAGGGGTTTCTTTACGATTTATGTCAATATGTTTTTACTTATATCTTTTTAAATAATTTTGCCAGAGAAATGGGGATTTCACGCACATGTTTAGTTTTGTTAGTTCAATAAGATAGCATACATATCTCAGATCTTTCTTAAGTCGACTTAGGCGGTTATTGCTTGTGACCACAGATATATGGGAGCTATAGCTATATCTGAACCGATTTCGATCAAAAATACTTATTATCAGGCCTGATTTGGTTGTATTTGCAAAATTCCATACTATTCGGGCTGATATTACACGTTTGGTGCACAATAAAAGGCAAATCGGACGAAGATATATATGGGAGCTATATCTAAATTTTTACCGATTATCTCCAATTTCAATAGGGTTCGTCCTTGGGCCAAAAAATGTTGTTTGGAAAATTTCATCTCAATCGGATAATAAATGCGACCTGCAAGAATACATGGACAGACGGACGGACGGACAGACGGACAGACGGACTGACATGCATAAATCAACTCAGAAAGTGATTCTATGCAGATCATCAAAAGGAACTATGGGTCTATCTCGTTTCCTTTTACCTGTTACAAACAAATGCACAAAGACATAATACCCTAATCACTTTGTGGTGTAGGGTATAAAAATGGTAGAGATCGAACCATTCCTTCTGGTATCTCCCCACACAGGGTTCAAGATTTAAAAAAAAAAACGCTCAAAGAAAGCGAAACAAGTATCCAAATCTCTTCAAATTTCACACGTACAAACATTTTTGCTAACACAAGATCTGTTGTGCAGATGATTGATATCTGCGAACCCCTTCTGGTACCTCACCCAAACCTGGCACGTCGCTATGTATATGTATCATATTTATTTTGGTCCGATACGAAATGGACAATATTGACCCGTTCCTTCGGAACCTACTCCATAGAGGGTCAACAATTTGAGTAATCATAACAAAAGTCAAAATATATTTAATAAATCGAACATTGGCTGAGGGTATACATCTGTCGGCAAAACTGACTGACACGTTTTAACATTTTTTATTTATTTATTGTTTTTGTTTTTGCATCTAACGACTTTCTTCGTAAGCAATATAAATGCTCCTCACAAACAAAAATCTTCAAAAATTTTATAATTTTTGTAAAAAAAAAAAATTTGAGGCCTATAATTTTTGGCCCCCATGACTTATGTGTGAAAGACTCCCAGTCAGAAAGACTTAAAAGCTTTGAAAATTAGATAACCTGTTCTACCAATATCACACATATTGACTTAAGACAAAGCCCGCTCATTAATGAGATACCACACCTGCCGAAGAGAGTATATACATGTGAATGTGCATGTGCACATGAACACCTGTAGTTCCAACCACACACAACACCACCACCACCATCACCGCCACCGCCACCACATACATCCTTACATCCCGAATAATTATAAAGTTCGCAGTAATTTATTGTTTGGCGCTGGCGTCTGATGCTTGTAGCGGCGATGTTGCGGTTAATTATAACTGAGCGCCACCCTAAACTTTACTCAGGGAGCCAACTAACTTTTAGTCTTTTATCATCCCAACCACATGGCAAAACTTTTCGAATTAAAGATCCGTCCTTTTTTTTTTTTTTTTTTTTTTTTTTTGGTTGAGTTTTTAGTTTTTGAGGTTTTTTTTATTTAAGGATAAGGATTTTTGTGTGTTGCAAATGATGGTTAATAATCTGAAGGTTGTTTGGTGTTGAATTTCCGTCGGAGTATATGAGAGCAAACGGGGAGAACATTATCCGGAAACATAAGTTAATGAATTTTAGTTAAAATATGAAAATAAGAATCTGTGTATTTTTCCCGAAGAATATACTCCCTCGATGCATGACGTTCGTTGTAGAGGTATCAAACAAGTTAGTCCATTTTCAAACTAGATTGAAATTTGATAGAAATATAACGATCGATTGTGCTGGAAAGTATTAGATGGTCAAGGAATATAGATTACGCCGTGGAAAACATAAAAATCATTACAAATCTCCCTGAATCTAGCAGATTATGAAAGTAGAAACGTATATCGGTGCTTGAAAAATATACATCGCAAAGTAACCTGAATAGAGGGGACACTTTTGGAAACTTCAGAAACTTTCTAAGCCACTCGTGCAACATCTGTTAAATTGTTTCCAGTGATAGCTCATTATATTGTTTACAAGCGTACAAAAGCATTTTGGTGAGAATTTTCCAGAAAAAAAGTTATTCGTGATGGAGTTCAAGCGTGATAGTGTGTTTTTTTTATATTTGGCTGGAAAATCGCAAGTGGCTATCGTTAGAGGACTCAAGCATTTAAATGTGAATAAATCTTTTGTGTCTCGTACCATCGTTCGTTACCGTGATACTGGTAGCGTAGCCCGACGTCAAGGAAGTGGACGGAAGAAAACAACAACATCAGCAGAAATAGTTCGAAAAGTAAAAAAGCGACTTGATCGAAACCAGCGTCGCAGTGGCCGAAAAATGGTTCGTGAACTGAACATTTCGCAATATTCCATTCGGCAAATATTTAAAATGAGCTCGGGGTAAAGCCATTGAAATTCCAAACAGTGCAAGAACTTACACCTCATCAGAAAGAAATAGACTCAAAGAGCTAAAAAGTTACTTCGCTTGGCCGAAAGTGGTGAACTTCCGAATATGGGTTTCTCCGATAAGAAAACATTCGTTGTCCAGCAGTTTGTTTGTTTTGAAAATGTGTACCTTCGGTTGGCCACCAGAACTCAAGCGCTGGCCATGGTGATGGTGTGGGCCGCCATAACAGCCGATGGTCGCTCTCCGGTCGTATTAATCGACTTTGGCATCAGAATAAAAAATATTCTGGAGGGTGTATTAAAGCTTGGGCACGCAAACATTTGGGCCGCAGACCTTGGACATTCCCACAGAACTCAGCACCATCGCACTCAGCACGCGCCACCCAAGAATGGTTACAAAATGAGGTTCCTCGCTTCATTTCTAGCGCACAATGGCCACCGAAATCTTCAGATTCTAATCCGTTGAACTACTGTGTCTGGAGTATTTTGGAAAGCAAGGTTGGCACTAAAAAATACCAAAGTGTCGATCACCTTAAGCAAGCGCTTCACCGGGAATGGGCCAAAATACCGCAGACCAATATTCGGGCAGCGTGTGACGGTTTCCTTGGCCGTTTGAAGGCCATAATTCGTGCCAAAGGTGACCAATTCGAACAAATCTAAATAAATTCTATAATTTGATGCTATTTCCGATATTTTTTGCTTTCATTCAATAAAATTTAAAAAAAATGTAACAATTTTTTATCTCACCCTGTATATGGGAGCTATAGCTATGTCTGAACCGATTTTCTCCGAATTCGATCCACTTACTTCTAGACTGTAATAAACTCAGGACTTTTGGACTGATAATGGCATTTGGTGCATAATTAACCCGTAATCGGTTGAAGATATATAAGGGACCTACATACAAATCTGATCCGATCTTGATGAAATGCAGCAGAGATAGTTCAGAGCTTTATAAGATGTCTGGTACCAAATATCATTGTTGTCGAATGCATATTACGAATTTGAGGGATTTAAATACCAAATGCGATGAAACATATATATGGAAGCTATAGCTATATCTGAATTCCGTCGGATGTATCAAAATTCAGGTAATTTGGACTGATATTGGCCATTTGGTGCACAATTAAACCGGAATCGATGGAATATATATATGGGAGCTATATCTAAATCTGATCCGATTTCTTTCGCCTATTTCAATAGGGGTTGTCCTTGAGCCAAACAAATATTGTTTGCAAAATTTCATCTCAATCGGATAATAAATGCGACCTGTATTTTGTTCACAAGAATACGTGGACGGACGGACATGCATAAGCCGACACAGAATGTGATTCTATGCATCTCTTCTATGAATAAAATATTCTTCGTATTTTTATCTGCCACATTGCCCAAAATCTCAAAAATTCCAAACGTGTGGAAGAGGGGGGTAATTTGCCCCTCTTTTTTGATTACTTTTCGATGTAATCTTCAACCTCTATATAAAGGCACCCCCTGATTTTGGTTATCGCAAGGGTATTGGGCATATTTACTAATTGATGATTTGAAAAAAGTTGTCGCACATGTGTACCGTTATATCCACATATGAGGTGACCCCCTGGGGCCCCAAACATATCTGATTTCACCTATAATTTGTTCTGAGACCATAAAATGTGTTTTTCAATTTTCATGCCCATCAAAAAACATGGACCGAAGACGTATTATCTTTCATTTTCTGAATTATTTTCGTTAATTTAATTTTTCAATTTCCCCTTTCTTGCAGAGCGGATCGCAACCACGACAACTTCTTGACCATCAAGGAGTTGGGACAATATATCAACAAGAACATTGTGGATCACATTGATGAGGCCATACAACTGAATCCCCGAGAATTTCGTCGTGTTGACATATCCCCCGCTGACGGCCTCGTCACCTGGGAAGAATATCATCGCTATTTTCTCAAAGAGCATGGCATGACCGAGGCCGACATCGATGAGCACAACGAAATCAAGCACACCGCCTTGAATCGTAAGGCTCGCGAAGATATGATGCGCGACAAGGCCCGCTGGTCGGAGGCAGCACGCACCGATCTCTTCACGCTCACCATTGATGAGTATCTCTCATTTCGTCATCCCGAATCGAGTATAAGTAATCTCTTGGAGCTTGTCGATGATTTGCTAAGGCAATTTGATCAGGATGGTGACGATCAGTTGAGCATAGAAGAGTTTTCGGAGGTGAATGTGGCCGATGATGATGATCTGATACGAAAATCGTTGATATCGAAAACTGTGGTGGAGAGGAGAGAAGAATTTAAGAGAATCATTGATAAAATCAAGATGGCAAAGCTGATCGCGGAGAGTTGTTGAACTATGTGAACCCCAAGACGCCACGTTATGCCCTGCAGGAAGCGGCAACCCTTTTCAGTTTGTGTGATGAAGATCGTAATGGCAAGCTGACGCTGAAAGAGGTGAGTGAGAAGGTAGGGGGAAGGGAGGTAAGAGAGGTAAGGTGTGAAATTTTGTGGGACTTATGTTAGGGAATTTTAATGAGAGGGGCTTTTCGGGAAAAGGGGTTCAATATGAAGGGATATATGGAGATTTGAACTAAAAATGTACGAAAAGAACAAAAATAAGTACTGAAAGGACATTTCAGAGGTTTGATATAGAAGTGTACAAAAAGTACCAAAAGGTACTGAACATTGTACCTAGAAGTTTTGAAATATTTGTCTGAGTTTTTGACAAAGAAAATGATGTTTGAATAGGTTTTTTGGAAATTGCACCAAAAGGGTACGAAAAGTACTAAAATGTACTAAATCTATATACATAAGAGAGTAGTAAAATAACTGACTGACTGACTGATCGAGAATCAAAGCCCAGACAAAACGGCTGAAGTTAGAATCTTGAAATTTTGCACGAGGCTCAGTGTTGGTGCGTAGGCGTCTGAAAAGGTTGGGTTTTTTGGAAATTCATACTATAATGTACCAAAAATTGAATACCTTGTATTGGACAAACGAAATAAGCTAGAATTTTTGGAATATGGAATAAAAGTTACATATGGAGTGCAGGATAGATATACCAAATTGTTTTGGAGACTCCAACATTTAGGGTTACGAAAAGTTCTAATATAGTACTAAATCTCAAAAATGGTATCATTTGGTATCGTTTAAACGGATAGAGCTTAAAACTTGAAATTTGGTATGAGAATTAAGGTTGGAAATTAAGTTTGATATGTGAAGGTGGTTGTGGAGATGTGTACTAATGGTACTAAATTTGTAACAGTTTGGTTTGAGGTGAACGGATGAAGCTGGAATTTTGACATTTTATATTGGGGCTCCTATTGGCATAGGTTTGTAATAAAGATATTGTTTCGAAAATGTGTACAACAAGTGCACGAAAAGTACTAAATAGTACTATATTTCGTAAAATTCTGTATTGAGTGAACAGATAGGAGCTGAAATCTGAAATTTGAAATGAGAGTCACTGATGGAGTGCAGGAAAGATGTACTTTGGAAATTCGATCTTTAAGGTTATGAAAAGTTCTAAAATGGTACTAAACTTCTTAAATCGTACCATTTGGTATTATGTGAAGGGATAGAGATAAAAACTTGAAATTTGGTATGAGAATCAAGGTTGGAAAGATAATTTGATATTTGGTTTTGGAAAGGTGTACTATAATTATAATTGTAATGGGTGCAAATTGTACCAAATGGTACTAAATTTGGAACAGTTTGGTTAGGGTGAACGGATTTTTGATATTTCGTATTGGAGTTCCTGTTGGCGATAGGGTTGTAAAAAAGTAGGTTTTGCAAATGTGTACTAAAGGGTGTTTTTTTAAGCTCGATAGAACTTTAAATTGTAAAAAATAACACAATAAATTAAATTTTAATCAATTTTTTTTATTCGAAAGTTCAATACGTGACATTAACATTTGAAAATGATTTCGGGCATATGGGCGTCGCGGCTGTTCTTGACGAAGTGCATTCTGGACGTGCAATTTTTGGCCACTTTTTCGAGCACTGCTGGCCGTATGTCACGAATAACACGAACAATGCTGGCCTCCAAGGCGTCAATTGTTGCTGGTTTATCAGCATAAACCAGTGACTTCACGTAGCCCCAAAGGAAATAATCGAGAGGTGTCAAATCGCAAGACCTTGGAGGCCAATTGACAGGTCCACTTCTCGAAATCAACTTATCGATCAAATTTTGATTTCAATAAGTGGATGGTTGCGTTCGCCGTATGGCACGTAGCGCCATCCTGTTGAAACCACATCTCCTCCGGATCAATGTCATCCATATTTTTTAACAAAAAATCATTAATCATGGTGCGGTAACGATCTCCATTGACCGTAACGCGAGCTCCGGTCTCATTTTTGAAGAAATAAGGTCCGATGATGCCACCAGCGTGAAAACCGCACCATACGGTACATTTTTCTGGATGTAATGGAGTCTGTAGGGTCTCTTGTGGATTGGCCTTACTAATTAACAAACCCGTTAAGCCAAAAATGCGCCTCATCGCTGAACACAATCTTGCGATAAAACAACGGGTCATTCGCCAACTGCTCTATAGCCTGATTTTCAAAGTAAATTTGGATAATTTCGTAGCGTTGTTCAAGCGTGAGTCTATTCATGATGATTTGTCAGAGTATACTGAAACAAACACCCTTTACAAATGCATTAAAAGTACTAAATAGTACTATATTTGGTACAATTTGGTATTACTGATTGTAATGATTGTATAATGTTTGTATAATGATTGTAATTGTAAATACATCCATTTGTACGAAAAGTACCAAATGGTACTAAATTAGGAAATGGGCGAAGGGACAGGGCTAGAATCCTAAAATTTGGTATTGATGTCTTTGTTGGTATCTGGAATTGAGATATGTAGGTGGTTTTGGAAATGTGTACAGTAATTGTACGAAAAGTACAATATGGTACTTAATTTGAAATTGGGCGAAGGGATATGGCTGAAATCGTCAAATTTGATATTGAGTTTACTGTTGGTGTCTGTGGGTGAGATATAGCGGTGGTTTCGGAAATGTGTACAACAATTGTAAAAAAGTACCAAATAGCACTAAATTTGATATTGAGTGAAAGGATAGAGTTGAAATGCTGAATTTTGATTTGAGATCTCTGTTGGTATCTGGAATTGAGATATGGGATTGTTTTTTTGAATACTATAGTTGTACGAAAAATACTGGATGGTGCTATATTTGGAATTGGGTGAAGGGATAGGACTGGAATCAAATTTGATATTGTGGTCTCTGTTGGTATCTGGAATTGCGATATGGAGGTAGCTTAGGAAATGTGTACTGTAATTGTTCGAAATTACTAAGTGGTCCCAAACTGGATATTGGGAAGGAATAGAACTGAAATCCTGAGATTCGATATTGAGGTCCCTGTTTTTATCTGAAATTGAAAAATGGAGGCGGTTTTGAACAGGTGTACTACAAGTGCTCGAAAAGTACTTAATGGTACTGCATTTTGTACAATTTTGTATTCGGCGAACATATGGTGCGTGAAATAAGAAATTTGGTATGAGGATCGGTGTTTATGTGTGGTCTGGACATATTAAGGTGGTTTCGGAAAAGTGTACTGTAATTGTACCAAAAGTACTGAATGGTACTATATGTGGTATTAGATGAAGAGATAGGGATAGAATTCTGAAATTTGATATTTAAATTTCTGATGAAATCTGTACTTAAGATTTGTCGGTGGTTTGAAAATGCGTCCTATAATTGTACGAAAAGTACTAAATGGTACATAATTTGGTATTGGGAGAAGTAATGGGACTGGAATACTCAAATTTGATATTTATGTCTCTGTTGATGTCTGGAATTGAGATATGGAGGTAAATTTAGAATAATGTACTATAATTGTTCGAAAAGTACTAAGTGGTACTAAATTGGGTATTGGGAGAAATTCAAGGGCTGGAATCCTAGAATTTGAATTGAATTGAATTGAATTTGTACCATAATTGTACAAAAAGTACTGAGTTACAATTAATTGAATATTGGCTGAAAAATCCTAAAATCCTAAATGTTACTGTTCAGACATCAACAGAAACATTTATATCCAATTTTTTGTTGAGAAGAAAGTGGTTTGGAAATGTATACTATAATTGTACGAAAAGTACTAATTAGTACTAAATTCGTTATTGGGCAAAGGAAAAGAACTGATATCCTGAAATTTGATATTGATGCCACCGTTAGTTTCCAGGATTTATATATTTTTATAACTACTCTCAATTTAACATTTATTTTTTCTCTCTCTTTCAGATCCTCTCGAATGCTGAAATCTTTCTCACCTCTAAAATGATTGATACCGCACAGAGTTTCCATACCGAATTTTGAATTTTTTATGCTGTAGATCAAACTATTCTCTCTAGAATACTATTGTTAAAACGTACTACAAAAAGAAACTACTATCTCTCTCTGTGACTCGAACATATCCATTCTGAAGTAAATTGTAGTTTTTTTTTTTTTGAAAAAAAAAAAAAATATTATAAAATTGGAAGGTCATTGGAGGAGGCTACATAGACAATTTTAAGGAAATTTCAAAAAAAAAAAAAAATAATAATTCTATAAAGATCCCATTATATGTATCCAAAACGAGTAGTGATTTTTATAACATTGCCTATTGCGAAGAATGGGAGCTTTACATTTATTTAATGTTCAAATATCAAAACTGCAACAATTCGTTATCCTTATAAATACATAATGAACGACGACACAATGTATGTCCTTGCCATTGACCTCCCATCATTAAATTGTCTTACACTTGTAATTTATATTTAATGTAAATATATTTAAAAAAATATTATAAAATTTATATATTTTTTAACATTCTGTCTTTGTTAAGTTTGCTTGTTTTTTTTTTAAATATTTGTTTTCTAAACAGTTCTTTGGACCTTTAAACAAAATTTACAAAATTAGACAATTATAGTAGTGATGAATGCAAATAATAAAAAATATTAATAAAAAAATATTGTGAAATTATAATAGTGATATTATTTTTAAGTTGTTTTTCAAAAAAAAAAAAAAAAAATGAAAAAATAAAATAATTCAAACACACAAAACGGAACAATAGAAATTAAAATAAAACACAATACTCTTTTTTAATAAAAACGCAGGAAAATATATATAAATTGTAGTTAAGTGTATTTGTATAAAACGATATAAAGAAATAAATAAAATTTCATACATTTATGCAAAAAAAAATCCTGAAAAAAATTTAAATGAAATATTCACTCAGGGAAATGTGGAAGGATATCGACCTGAAATCTTAGTACTATTCCCAAACCCGTATTTAAGTTAGAAAACATCCAAAAATTAGTCTCATAAAATTTAAAGGTGTATGTAGGTATGTATGTGTTTGGTAAGCAAGGGCTAAGATAAGTAATTTTTACTAAAAAGTTCTCAAATGCTGTTTTTTATGCTATGCTGCATTTGTAAACCCTACACCACAAGGTGGTCAGGGTATTACGTCTTTGTGCATTTGTTTGTAACAGGCAAAAGGAAACGAGATAGACCCATAGTTGCTTTTGATGATCTGCATAGAATCACATTCTGAGTCGATTTGTGCATGTCCGTCCGTCCGTCTGTCCGTCTGCATTTTTGTAAACAAAGAACAGTTCGCCCTTATTACCCTATCCAGATGAAATTTTGCACAAATCATTTGTTTGGCCCAAGGACGAACCCTATTGAAATTGGAGGTAATCGGTCAAAATGTAGATATAGCTCCCATATATATCTTGGTCCGATTTACCTTTAACGTGTAATATCAGCCCGAATAGTATGGAATTTTGCACATACAACCAAATTAGGCCTGAAAATAAGTATGCCAAATTTGATCGAAATTGGTTCAGATATAGCTATAGCTCCCATATATATTGTTCATCCGATTTGTTATTTTTGTCCTCCGCAGCCATAATATGCACTCTGTAACAACAATATTTGGGGAAATATATCAAATGCAGCTCAGAAATACCTTTGCTAAATTTATCCACATCGGTTCAAATTTGGATATAGCCCCCATATATAACTTCGCCCGATTTACCTTTTTATAGCTATAGCTCCCATATATACTGTTTATCCGATTTGTTATATTTGTTACCCACAACCGTAATGTGCACTCCGTAACAACGATATTCAGGGAAATATATCAAATACAGCTCAGAAATATCTTTGTCAAATTTAATCGAGATCGGTTCCGATTTTGATATGGAGGGCTCACTACTATACCGAACCAAGTCATGAAATATAAAAAATGCCGAAATTAGTGCCAATGTCCCCGTATATGAAAACTCTGTTTACCCTGTAAAGCACAATGTCAAAAAGTGTTTCGTTCCAAAGATGACGGTAAAAACCTAAGTCAACGACTGTAATTTTCGACTTTTTTCAAATCAAAAATGAACCAAGTCAGTCTGTTTCACTTTGAATCAGTACTATTAGTGAGCACGTGTTTATTGTCGTTCAGTTTTCAGCAATATTAAAAAATTAGTATTTCTATAAATGGATAGTAATAATAGCAGTGCTAGTGATTTTTCCAGTAATGAAGTGAGGAATATTTGCCAGCCCCAAAAATGATGAAGACGGAAATGACGATTTTTTTATGTGTAAATATTTGTTGAAACCATGGTAGAATTAAGAAAGTAAAGTCATTTCAAAGTCTGTCATATTCCCCTGGTTAGAAAGCAGGTTCCCATCTCTGACTTGTATGGATTTATAAATATATATTGTGACAATGAGATGTTGTCAAATGCATAACTTTGAAAAAAAAAAAACAAGTAAAAAACTAAGTTTGGCCGGGCCGAACTTTGAATACCCTCCACCAATTGGTCCAAATTTGGCAATTTTCAAAAAACGAAGACGTGGACCTACATGGCCCATTTTCAATACCAAAAGTCCTGCAGTCATAATACACATTTGAGTAACTTTTTATCAACTTACTTCATTTCGTTCGGATGCTAGAGTGATTTCCACAGACGGACAGCCGGACGTACCTCGCTAAATCGACATAGAATTTTATGCTGATCAAGAATATATTATGGGTTCTAAAATGTATATTTCGAGGTGTTACAAACGAAATTACAAACGTAATATACCCTCCATACTATGGTGAAGGGTATAAAAATGTAAACATATAATTGCATGACTTTACCTTCTTATTTCTACCATAGTTGAAACCTTAAATTTTCCTTTATCCCTGTTAACATTAATTTATTTAAAAAAAATGATTTTTTTATTTTCTTAAAAATCACAATGATTGTCAATTACAATAGAAGCACCCCCAGCTGCCAGCCGCCAAACCAAGACATGACTTAAAATAAAACTCCGAAACTAGTGGAAAATTAATCGCTAAAATTAACTATATTTAGTCATATAACGAACACTTTTTTTTTTTTTTTTTTTTTGACTTGGTTCGCTTTAGCTGTGAAACCTTGAAATTTTATTCAGAGTAATAATGAACCAAAATAGATTTTTTTGTTTTTGAATATTCTTTTTGTAATATATTTAAATTATTTTTATTTTAAACTAATGTCATTAGTTAATTTTGAATATAGACTTTTACATTTTCTTTTGGTAGATTAAAATATTCCTTCCAGAAATTAATGTCAGTGCATTTACTTTACCTCTTAATATCTTCGAATTATGTTTTTATGACTTAGTTCGGTATAGCTGTGAGCCCTTCATATAGCTCCCATATATATCTTTATCCGATTTCAAATTAATTCTACATCAAATCGGCAATACAAGTCCGAATTTAAACGATACAAATGTAAAGCAAAGTGGTGTAGGGTATCATAAAGTCGGCCCCGCCCGACTTTAAGACTTTCTTTACTGGTTAAACAATAAAATCTATGTATAACCAGTAGGAAAAGGTAAAAAGTATGGTACTATGTGATACTCTATATCACTATGCGTATTTAGCAGAGCTCCCGTTACAAAACCGAACCTTATTCGAATGCCTATCATGGCTTTATAGTAGTCACAATTTGGGAACTATATCAAATTCTGAATGGTTTTTTCAACAAATTTGACTGAGGGCTTTATACCTCTAGCACCAAAAAACATTGGCGTATGTGCATGACATGACTTCGATAAGAATTATATTAAAAATTGGAGCAATAGATATACCGGACCGAGTTTCACCAAATATAAATATTTCGTCGGGAGTGTCAAAATTCAGTCCATTTGGGCTGATATTAGCCATTGGATGAACAGAGGGACTGACAGACATAAATCGACTCAGAAAGTGATTCTATGTGGATCCTCAAAAGTAACTGTGGGTCTATCTCGCTTCCTTCTCCCTTTTACAAACAAATGCAGAAAAACGTAATACCCTTACCACTAAGTTGTGTAGGATATAAAAATGGTGGTGTAGGATATAAATGCCATGTATGTAGGTGTTTGGTAATCTGTGGCTGGGATAAGGCAAACAATTTTTGCTAAAAATACTCAAGGGGTTTTTTAGCTTTAATCAAATCGGAACAGATTTAAATATAATTTGGCGAAATTATTTTCTGTTAAAATTCCGTCACTCATTCCAAACTTTATTGGAATCCGACGTACATATCGTGTTTAGAGCATCAAATAAATGAAATCGGCCGAAAATATGTATAGGAGCTTTATGGAAATTTGAACCGATTTCAATATAATTTGGTAATTTTTTTTTTTTTTTTTTTTTGTACCGATTCCGTTATGCATTTTGAATTTAGAGACTGTATCTGTATATAACCATTCAATGGATATTCATTCAAAAACAAACTTTTCTGGAATTACCTCTGACGCTATATCCAAGTGGAATTTAAAAAATAATGTAGCCTATTACAATATTTAAAATCTGCAGGTACCGATATATGGAAAATAGTACTTAAAGAAGATTAAAATGTTCTTAAAAACATTTTAAAAAGTATCAGTCGGCTTTGGCGAAATATTTATACCCTCAGCCAATGTTTGATTTTTTAAATATTTGTTGACTTCTGTTATGATTATTCAAATTGTTGACCCTCTATGGAGTAGATTCCAAAGGATTGATCCAATATTGTCCATTTCGTATCGGACCTAAATAAATATGATATAAATATTGCGACGTGCCAGGTTTGGACTATATTGATTACTTCCTTCACCTTATATGAGATATGTGATAAGTTTTAGAAAATGTTAAAGTGTGCGTGAGGTACCAGATATCGTCGACACAAGTATTTCATTTTCATACTTAATCTAATGCAGACAAAAATATTGGTATGGGCAAAATAACAAGAAAGTCGAAGATTTATATCCATTTTTTGCGAAATTCCGATAAACTCCATATTCTGCTGAGGTTTCTGGTTAAGAGAAATATTTAGATATAGAAAGTTGTATAGGATCGCCGACTTGTTTCGCAAGTTATGACAGATAAAAGTATTGGAAATTGTGACCCTTTGTGGTTAAGGTTCCACAAGAGGTTGGCAGAAATCTCTCATCTGATTTTGAAAAGATTTGGATGTTTATTTCGCGTTTTGTGAGCGTTTTGTCTTTCAAAATGTTGAATTCTTTGTGGTTTAACATTTATCTTTGATTGTGGGGATCTAACCCCATTGGGCCCTGCAGAGACCTACGTCACAGGTGGTTTTATATTTGCAATTTTTGTAGTTTTTATTCTCTGAGAAACAATATATCAGAAAACAAGATTGTAAAAAGGTTTTTCTTAAGCCCTCAATACCTAAAATTAGGAAGTACCATTATACACTGTGAGATGAAAAAACTGCAACCAATTTCAGGCTCTTGTCACTTCTAAGCCACTCCTTCGACAGCTGTTAAAATTATTCCAGTGACAACTCATTTTATTATTTACAAGCGTCCAAAAGCATTTTGGTGAGAATTTTCCAGAAAAAAAGTTATTCGTGATGGAATTCAAGGGTGATAGTGTGATTTCTTTATATTTGGCTAGAAAACCACAAGTGGCTATCGTTAGAGCACTTCAGCATTAAAATGTGAATAAATCTTTTGTGTCTCGTACCATCGCTCGTTACCGTGATACTGGTAGCGTAGCTTGACGTCAAGGAAGTGGACGGAAGAAAACAGCAACATCAGTAGAAATGGTTCGAAAAGTAAAGAAGCGACTTGATCGAAACCCGCGTCACAGTGGCCGAAAAATGGCCCGTAAGCTGGACATATCGCAATATTTCATTTGGCAAATATTGAAAAACGAGCACGGGATAAGGCATGAAATTAAAAAAAAGTTCACCAAACTTACACCGCAACAGAAAGAAAATAGACTCGAAAGAGCTAAAGAGTTGCTTCGCTTGGCCGAAAGTGGGAGTGGTGGATCGCCGAATTTGGTTTTCTCCGATGAGAAAACATTCGTTGTCCAGCAGTTTGTAAACAAACAAAATGATCGTGCCAAATCACCTTGCCAAAGAGGTCAGCTGAAAATGTGCATCTTCTGTTGGCTACCAGAACTCAAGCGCCGGCCATGGTGATGGCGTGGGCCGCCATAACAGCCGATGGTCGCTCTGCGCTCGTATTAATCGACCGTGGCATCAGAATAAATGTCGAATATTATCGCGAAAATATTCTGGAGGGTGTATTAAAGCCTTGGGCACGCAAACATTTTGGCCGCAGACCTTAGACATTCAAACAGGACTCAGCACCATCGCACTCAACACGCGCCACCCAAAACTGGTTACAAAATGAGGTTCATTTCCAACGCACAATGGCCACCAAAATCTCCGCATACCAATCCGTTGGACTATTGTGTCTGGAGTATTTTGGAAAGCAAGGTTGGCACTAAAAAATACCAAAGCAAGCACTTCACCGGGAATGGGCCAAAATACCGCAGAGCAACATTCGGGCAGCGTGTAACGATTTCATTGGCCGTTTAAAGCCCATAATTCGTGCCAAAGGTGACCAATTCAAACAAATCTAAACTTATGCTAAAATTTGATTCTATTTCCGACATTTTTTGCTTTCATTCAATAAAATTAAAAAAAATGTAAACATTATGGCGTTTGACTTTGTTGCAGTTCTTTTATCTCACCCTGTATAGGCCTACATAAAATAGAGCAGGGAGAGATTCTAAAAATATCTGAAATTCGGAAGTGCCGTTTTGTGTGGTCGATAAATAATAGTAGACCTATTTTCAAATTAAAATTTGCAGTCTCTGCTCAGAACTCAAATTTTTAAGTTACTCATGATTGGGTTCAAAATTGTGGTCGAAGCCTTTAAAATACCGAAAATTAGGAGATACCGTAAAACGAGGCCTATACCAAATAGTGAAGCAATCTTAAAATTTGTTTAAAATGGAGAAATTATATCTACTCAGAACTTTAAATGGCAAATTATACTTGATTTGGTTTAAAATTGTGGTCAAAATATTCAAAATACAGAAAATGAAGATGTAACGCTATATGGGGGACCATACCGAAACATGGACAGATACGTCCCTTTTTTAATACCAAACATGTAAGTGGTAATATAAATGTCTGAGAAAAATTTTAAAGCGATAGAATGCTTCCCTGAATTAGTCTCAGATTTTTTGAGGATCTCACCCCTTCAAATTTGGGTATTGTGAATATCCTTAACAGAATACTCATTAAATGGTCGATTTTTTTTTCAATAAAATCAAATAAACACTCGCTGGCAATTTCTCTCTGCGACTCAAAAATAACCTCTGGAATATTCTCCTGGATAAGGAAACGTAACCAAAGGAAATTCAAAAGATATGTGATCTGTAGACATTTTTAAATATAAAGCCTAGTCCGCCAGGAGACTTTTCCTGGTATAAAAGAAATCTGAAGCTCGTGACAAGTGTAATCATGCATCGTGAAAAAAAAAAAAAACTATTAACCTCTTCTGCCAGCTCTTTTTCGGATCTTGACTCTAGTGGCTCACGGTATATTTGGGATAACAGTTAAGAATAATCTGGTGCTGCCGGAGAGAATCTTTAATGCACATCATGGACTTTCCTATTATCGAGGAAGTGAGCAAATATTCATAGTGCTTTGAAGATTCCCACCAGATTAGTCTAAACTATTATTCCATATATATGTCATGAGCGACAAGAGTCAAGATCCGATGAGATAGGCCTACACTGAACAACGTCATCCCATAACAATTTGAATCATTCACCTCTGGCTCGATCCTTTCGCAGAATGTCATATACATAACAATATCTAATATCGCAAAAGCCTTTCGCTTTGTTCCGAGGACCTTCGCCGTTGATTTTGTTTACAAATCGAATGCGACCTCCAAAATATTATTATGCGCTTGAATGCCAACGACAAATTGTGTTTATCCTTGATAATGATTATGGATACACGTCCGATTCCCACGTACAGTTATCTTTTGTTTTTGGATGCATTGTTGGCGCCTATCAATCTGCCTTGGAACTGCAAATGTTCAAATGTTATGTGCCAGCGGATGTTTGCATAGAAATCAGGAAATGTAAAATTAAAAGTTTTGTGTCAGTGTGTTGATGTGTGAGTGTGTGCGTGTGTGTGTCTGTTTATCAGGATATGCATACATTTGTATTTCGAATAAAGCGGAAGCCAAAGCGGAGGGAGAGGAGGTGGTTGGTTGGTTGGTTGTGTCTACCCAAATGACAAATGCAATTGGATTGGTATTTGGAAATGTGTACAAAATTGAAAACCAAACTCTCATGTTCTCCCCTCCCCTCCGCTCTCCCTCACCTCACCTCTCTTCTCTGTCACCCTCTGTGCTCTCTGTGATATTAATTCCATTTCACCAGATTGACAGCAAATGCTTTTGAGCCTCACATTCATGCATTCTTTCATTCGTTCGTTCATTCATTCGCTCATTCATTTATAGCTGACAAGTCGGATAAGTTCGATATGGATTGCATGCCTTGTGTGTATTTGCATGTCGGATGATATAGAGGGAGAACTGGGGAGTCATGATGCATTTCATTGTAGAATCTTTGACGCTTGAGTGAAATTATCGTTTGTTTATAATATGTCGATATATGTGTATTGGTTGCATGTGTGTGTGTGTATGTGTGTGTGTGTGTGTGTGTGTGTGTGTGAACACGTGCACCTTGTGTATCCAATATTAATTAATCTCAAAAATCTGCCAAACTAATGAAATGTTTGTCCGATCAATGTTGAATCTCTGATGGATTTTTGCTAAAAGGATATTTTCTGGGAAAACATAATTAATGGACAACTTGTTACTTGACTCCTGATCGGAATTGATGGGAATTTCGATTGGACACATTCGAAAACATGACATTATTATTAGCAGGTGTATTTTGATAACATGTGAGATTTGAAAATAATTTAGATATATTTGCAAATACTCAGGATTTTGCAAAAAGCATACAATTTAAGTTGAAAATGGGGGGAGCCTTAAGGAACCTCAAAATTTGGGATTCTGGGATGAGATAATGCCTAGAACAATAGAGGCAATCTATTCTCCAGTCAACATCACAATGAGGCCTATTTTTTAGCAAACTTACCCCATATGCATAAAACTGATTAGGAAACCAGCAATGAAAAAAAGAAACAGGACAGCTAGAAGAAAAAACCTAAGCTTTTCGATTTTTACGTTCAACAAATAAGTCGATGCTCGGACGATCGATATTAGGCAAATGACTTAAAGTGGAATTATACTTTATTACCCACCACCATGCATAGTATTATATCCGTATATTAAGTTCGACATTCCGTTTGTAAATCATCGACATAATTTGAGATCCAACAAAGAATGTATATTCTTGATCAGCTCAAAATTCTAAAACGATTTGGCCCTGTCCACCCGTCCGTCTGTCCGCATGTTGTAATCACGCTACAGTCAAAAGGAATTAAGATAGGAAGCTAAAGTTTTGCACAGATCTGTCTTTTGTCTGCAGGCAGGTCAAGTTCGAAGATGGGCTACATAGGTCCACGATATCGTATAGCCCCCATATAACGGTACCCCGCGATATTCGGTATTTTGATGATTTTAGCCACATTTTTCAACGGAATTGTCTGAAATTCCACACAATTAGTTCCTTGTGAGTACTTTACCGCCTAGAAGAAAATTTGTATATGTATAGGTCCTCGATATCGTATAGCCCTCGTATAACGGTACCCCCGATTTTCGGTATTTTAATGATTCCTTGTGATTAGTTCCTTGTGAGTACTTTAGCCTCTAAAAGAGAATTTTTATATAGGTTCCCGATATTGTATAACCCCCCGATATTCGGTATTTTGATATATAGGTCCACAATATCCCCCATATATTTGCACCTACCGATATTCTGTATTTTTAAGATTTCAACAGAATTTTCAATGGATTTTTTTTTTTTTGAAAATTTCCTAATTCGTTCCATATGGTGGAGGGCATTCAAAGTTCGTCCCAGTCGAATTTACTGCTTTTTCATTTGTTCAGAATTAAGTTTTTTGACCTTTTATTCAGCCATATAACTAACAAGTAAAAAAGAAGCTAAAAAAATTCCGAAAGCTACCACTTAAATGAAACTATACGAAGACGTGGGCCTGCATAATTCCGAACATCAAATACGAAATTTGAAATAATTCCTGTAAATAATGTCGCTAAATTCATGAAAATATCGAAAATCGGGAGCTACCGTTATATGGGGGCTATACGAAAACGTCGCCCGTTTACGAATTTAACCTGCCTACTGAGAAAATACAGTGTGAGATAAAAAAACTGCAACAATGTCAAATACCATAATTTCTACATTTTGTTTTTAAATTTTATTGAATTAAAGCAAAACATGTCGGAAATAGCATCAAATTTTAGAATAATATTTGATTTGTTCGAATTGGTCACCTTTGGCACGAACTATGGCCTACAAACGGACAATGAAATCGTCACACGCTGCCCGAATATTGCTCTGCGGTATTTTGCCCCATTCCCGGCGAAGCGCTTGCTTGAGGTGATCCCTACTTTGGTATTTTTTAGTGTCAACCTTGCTTTCCAAAATACTCCAGACACAATAGTCCAACGGATTGATATCCGGAGATTTTGGTGGCCATTGTGCGTTGGAAATGGAGCGAGGAACCTCATTTTGTAACCATTCTTGGATGACGCATGCTGAGTGCGATGGTGCTGAGTCCTGTTGAAATGTGCTGAGTCCTGTTGAAGGTCTGCGGCCAAAACGTTTGCGTGCCCAAGGCTTTAATACACCCTCCAGAATATTTTCGCGATAATATTCGGTATTTATTCTGATGCCATGGTCGATTAATACGAGCGCAGAGCGACCATCGGCTGTTATGGCGGCCCACACCATCACCATGGCCGGCGCTGGCGCTTGAGTTCTGGTGGCCAACCGAAGGTGCACATTTTCAGCTGACCTCCTTGGGCAAGTAAACACGATCATTTTGTTTGTTCACAAACTGCTGGACAACCAATGTTTTCTCATCGGAGAAAACCAAATTCGGCAGTTTACCACTTTCGGCCAAGCGAATCAACCCTTTAGCTCTTTTGAGTCTATTTTCTTTCCTTCTGTTGTGGTGTAAGTTCTTGCACTTTTTGGAATTTCAATGGCTTTACCCCGAGATCATTTATCAATATTTGCCGAATGGAATATTGCGATATTTTCAGCGCACGAGCCATTTTTTCGGCCACTGCGACGCGGATTTCGATCAAGTCGCTTCTTTACTCGGGCTACGCTACAGTATCATGATAACGAGCGAGACATAAAAGATTTATGGAGTGCTCTAACGATAGCCACTTGTGGTTTTCCAGCCGAATATAAAGAAATTACACTATCACGCTTGAATTCCATCACGAATAATTTTTTTTTCTGGAAAATTCTCACCAAATGCTTTTGTACGATTGAGCTGTCACTGGAATAATTTTAACAGCTGTCGGTCGAGAGGCTTAGAAATGACAGCAGTCTGAAATTGCAGGTTGCAGTTTTTTCATCTCACCATGTATTCTTAAGCCGATTTCGGGTTATTTGTGCACCAAATATCAGTCCAAATAACTGGAATTTCAGCACATCCGACCGAAAGCAGTCTAGAAGCAAATACATCAAATTTAGAGAAAATCGGTTCTAACTATAACTATAGCTCCCATACATGTGTTTCATCCGATTTGTTGTTTTACACACATGCGTAATATGCACTCCTCAAGAGTAATATTTGGTACCAGATATCAGATACAGCCCAGAAACACTTCTGGCAAATTTTATCAAGATCGGATCAGATTTGGATATAGCACATGATTACAGGTTTATTGTGCACCAAGTGGCTAATATCAGCCCAAATGTTGGCAAATCCGACCGAATGTAGTTTAGAAGCAAGTACATCAAATTTGGACAAAATCGGTTCAGATATAGCTATAACTCCCATATATATGTTTCATCCGATTTGGTTTTTAAGTCCCTCACATACCGAACATCATATACAGCTCGAAAATACCTCTGCCAAATTTTATCGAGATCGGTCCAGATTTTTTATATACCTTCGATATACAACTTCATCCGATTTTTATTCATCATACGTATATATGTACCATATGTACATCTGCGAACCTCTTTTGACTCCTCATTCACATATGTTCACAATTTTCAATACAAGTCAGCGATTCCTCACAACTTGTTGTATGTAAATATTTCCCTCAACCATAAACCTGAGATGAATATGTTATTTATGGTTTTGCATAAAATTGGATATAAGTGTTCGATTTCCCTCGGAACCTACTCCAAAGAGGGTCAATATTTTAATAATTGGCTGAGAGTGTACATCTGATATATACCCTCCCTATATAGCTGAGGGCATAATTATCTTTTGGTTATAAAGTCAATTAATATTTCCTTATTGAATAATTGTGCCCTAGAATAGCAACAACTTTTTTTTCTGGTTATGTAACAAAATGTCCTGAAATAGAAATTTGCAGCTTCAATGATATATCTGCAGTTGAATATAATGCAAACAGATATTAATTCTTTATAAAAACCTTAATTCCATTCTCTTGTTTACACGATAGAACTACATATGGATCTTCTAACTATCTTTATTCCCCAATACAATGCATTGCCTATGACAGCAATCGGCTTTAAGTGCTACCCGATTCTCTGTTTCGGCTTTTGTATCACTCACCCAACCGGCACACTTATAAAACTCGTTTCATACTTTTTTGTTCTCATAATGCTGCTAATTTAAATGCAATAATCCGATGTTCGTATCGATGTAATCGTAACTGGAGGATTTGTTAACAAAGAGATGCTGACTGCAGTCGATGCGGCAAATGGCAACAAGGAATTGCCTTATTACGCAGTTAATCCTTGGCATTATTATTAGTCGAGAGATACACAGACAATTGCTTCTTTCATTTTTCGGAATCGCTTAGTGGCATTATGGCATTGTGTGTTAGTGTGCGTGTGTGTGTCTGTCTGCGTTGAGAGGATTTGTGTACAGGATAATTATAAAGAGGATATGCAATTCCTTTCATTGCAGTTAAGTCAACAAAGGATCTTGGCTAATAATACATTTATTGAGCATTGGCACAATTAGTCATCCGCACAAATCTTGGGTTGGTTGGCTGGATATTGTAGTTGAAAATTAGTTGTCGATTAAAGACTTTGTAACAAGGTTCAGGAAGCTTGATTAAATGCAGTGTTTTGGAGGATTTTTGAAATTATTGCAAATTTAAATTTCTGAAATATGGACGTCCGGTTATCATAGCTCTCCACTTTCTTTCTCTCTCGCTCTCTCTCTCTCGACTACTAACTATTAACGAGTTTTTGTTGAGCTATCGCGATGTATTGACTTGTAATCAGCCATCGAGTAGCTACTAGCGTGTAATCTGCAGGGTAATGACAAGCTTTTGACGATTAACTTTCAAGTTTACAAGTTCGGTTCGGCCATACCGAACTTTTGAAACAAATTTGGAAATTTTCTAAAAAAAATAAACAAATAAATAAATAAAATAAAATCCATTAAAAATTCTGTTAAAATCTTAAAAATACTGAATACAGCTGTTATATTGGGGTCTATACGTAGACGTGGACCGGATTCAAATACGAAATACGGTAAAAAATGTAGCTAAAACCACAAAATACCGACTATAGGAAGGCACGGTTATATCGGGGCTATACGAAGAACTGGACCTGCATAGACAATTTTCCGTCACAGGCTGTAGTACCTATTAAGAACTTCAATTACGAAATTTCAAACAATTTCGGTGAATATTTTACCTAAAGTCGTCAAAATACCGAATATAGGGAGGTACTGATATATGCATAGACAATTTTCTGGCCGTAGTACTCATTACGAACTCTAAACACGAAATTTAAAACTACTTCGGTGAATAATGTCGCTAAAATCATCAAAATACTGAATATTGGGAGGTACCGATATATGGGGCCTATACAAAGACTTGGACCTGCATAGACAATTTTCTGTCATAGGCTGTAGTACCTATTAGGAACTTCAATTACGAAATTTGAAACAACTCCAGTGAATAATGTTCCCAAATTGTCAATATATCTAATATCGGGGAATATCTTTGTATGTGGGCTATACGATATCGTAGACCTATATAGACATATCCCTTTTAAGGGGTAAAGTGCTTAGAAAGAACTTCTAGTTTGGATTTTAAGACAATTCCATTGGAAAATGTAGCTAAAATCATCAAAACACGGAATATAGGGAGGTACCATTAAATGGGGGATATTCGATATCGTGGACCTATATAGACAATACTCTTCCAGGGGGTAAAGAAGGAAGGAAGGAACTCCTTTGTGGATTTTCAGACAATTTCATAGAAAAATTTGACTAAAATCATCAAAATACCTAATATCGGAGAGTACTGTTATATGGGGGCTATACGATATCGTGGACCGATATAGCTCATCTTCGAACTTGCCCTGCCTGCAAACAAAAGACTGATCTGTGCAAAATTTTAGCTTTCTATCTTTATCCGCTTTAACTCTAGCGTGATTACAATTGACGGATTCGAAGATTCGAAACCAGTTTAGAATTTTACGCTGATCAAGAATATACAGGGTGAAGTAAAAAAATTTGCAACAAAGTCAAACGCCATAATTTTTACATTTTTTAAATTTTATTGAATGAAAGAAAAAATGTCGGAAACAGCATCAGATTTTAGAATAAGTTTACATTTGTTCGAATTGGTCACCTTTGGCACGAATTATGGCCTTTAAACGGCCAATGAAACCGTCACACGCTGCCCGAATGTTGCTCTGCGGTATTTTGGCTCATTCCCGGCGAAGCGCTTGCTTGAGATGATCGACACTTCGGTATTTTTTAGTGCCAACCTCGCTTTCCAAAATACTCCAGACACAATAGTGCAACGGATTGGTATCCGGATATTGGAGATTGGTGGCCATTGTGCGCTGGAAATGAAGCGAGGAAGCTCATTTTGTAACCATTCTTGGGTGACGCGTGCTGAGTGCCATGGTGCTGAGTTCTGTTGGAATGTCCAAGGTCTGCGGCCAAAATGTTCGCGTGCTAAAGGCTTTAATACACCCTCCAGAATTTTTCGCGATAATATTCGGCATTTATTTTGATGCCTTTGTCGATTAACATGTGCGGAGAGTGATCATCGGCTGTTATGGCAGCCCACACTATCCCCATAGCTGGCGCCGGCACTTGAATTCTAGTGCCCAACCGAAGGTGCACATTTTCAGCTGACCTCTTTGCCAAGTAAACACGATCATTTTGTTTGATTATAAACTGATAGACAACGAATCTTTTCTCATCGGATAAAATCAAATTCGGCAGTTCACCATTTTCGGCCAAGCGAAGAAACTCTTTAGCTCTTTTGAGTCTATTTTCTTTCCTCCTGTTGCGGTGTAAGTTTTTGCACTTTTTGGAATTTTAATGGCTTGGCTTTACCCTGAGCTCATTTTTCAATATTTGGCGAATGGAATATTGCGATATGTTCAGCTCATAAGCCATTTTGCGGCCACTGCGACGCAGGTTTTGATCAAGTCGCTTCTTTACTTTTCCAACCATTTCTGCTGATGTTGCTGTTTTCTTCCGTCCACTTCCTTGACGTCGGGCTACCCAACCAGTATCACGGTAACGAGCGATGGTACGAGACACAAAAAATTTATTCTCATTTAAATGCTGGAGTGCTCTAACGATAGCCACTTGTCGTTTTCCAGCCAAATATAAAGAAATCCAACTATCACGCTTGAATACCAAATAACTAACTTTTTTTTGGAAAATTCTCACCAAAATGCTATGTACGCTTGTAAACAATATAATGACCTGTCACTGAAATAATTTTAGCAGATGTCGGTTGAGTGACTTAGAAATGACAGCAGTCTGAAATTGGTTGCAGTTTTTGCATCTCACCCAGTATACCCTCTCTAGCAATATGGCTGAGGGTATAAAAAATAATTATCCTTATAATTTACTCTTTAAAAATCCGCGATTTTATCTCCGACATAGTTTCAAAATATTTTATTATGTCTTCTCCCCTTTTGTAACCCCTCGAGTTGCTTTCGAAATTAAAGATACGCTGACATTTCAAGGATACATATGAAAGGTGAAGAAAACAAAGCCAGCATTTCTAAATACACAATGACCATTCTGACATGGAGTACAGGAAAAAAAAAAAACGTTAAGAGAATATTGATCCACACCCTCCCCCCATCCACCCCCCTATCCTTCGCTAAAGTCAATGTGCCAATATGCATTGCCCTCACGTTTCATTGCACATTCATGTGACTGACGGTACCTTTTAGCTGATATCTGCAAAATATAACTGAGTGCAGTAAAACAAAAAAGGAGAACCTGGAAAAGCAAGCACATCCAGAACTGAGGGGTCATAAAGTTATGTGACCACTGCAAACAGAAATCTCGTTTTTTCTTTGTGGCTGCCATGGCAAAAACCTGGTGTATAGATGTACTTGGATATCTGTTAAGTCATGTTTTTAATTGGCATTGCGGAATGGCATTGGTTATTGTTGGTGTTTTGCTTTGTTTTCTAACCTCCATTACTTGAGAAATCCCCAGGTAAAGGTATGTAATTGGAATAGTTTTTATTTCATAACCATTTTCGAATGGAGAAAAAATGTTCACGTTTTTCAACCACAATTAAATCTTGGAAATCTTTAAAAGAGCAAGGGAAATACTTCCTTCTAAGAGATATAGTTTCCATATGTAAAACCTGGATTCCAGCTCTATTCCTTTACATTTCCGAAGCCAGCTCAATATCAAATTTCGGGATTCCAGGTGTATCCTTTCATCCAATTCCCAATTTAGTAAAACGTAGAACTTTTCGTAGAACTATAGTTCACATTTCCGAAGCCAACTCCAATTTTAAATCTCAGATAGCAACAGTGACCTAAATATCAGTTTTCAGGATTCCAGCTCTATTCCTTTACCCAAATTCCAAATTTGGTGCCATTTAGTACCTTTCGTATAATTATAGTACACACTTCCAAAACCGCCTCCATATCTCAATCCCAGATACCAACAGAGACCTCAATACATAATTTCACAGTTCCAGCTCTATCATTCACCAAAAATCCCAATTAAGTACAATTTTGTACTTTTCGAACAATTATAGTACACTTTTCCAAAACCACTTCCATATCTCAATTGCAGATACCAACAGAGACCTAAATATCAAATTTAAGGATTCCAGCTCTATGCCTTCACCCAATACCAAATTGTAATATGAGGGGATGAGCATGAGATGGTTCTGCTTTCGGCTTATTACAATTACTTTTATGAAGAGGCTGAACAGACGTTTTCCGTCAAATTCGCCTACTTATATTTATGTGAAAGAATTCTTGACAGACGTTATACGTCAAATCTGAATATCTTCCAAACGTAATATTATTTATTAAGGAATATAATTTTATAATTACTTCCCCACTTATCACCAATTAAAAGCGGGTATGTTTATTTTATTATGTCTTTATTGAACAAGATTCGCAAGCAGAATGCCAGAATATCGACAGATCATCGTTACTTATAGGAATATTACAATGTAACAAAATAAAGTTAACGGGATCAAAATAAGACAAAGAGAAAACATAAATGGATTACATGTTGATTTGTTGTTGCAAAATTATGAATTGAGTGTTTCATTAATAAATTGAGTGAAACTATAATTATAGCAAAATGAGATTTTGTCAAATGAGTATAATGGAAATAATAACAATCATGAGCATAAAAATAGCAGTGATATAATTAAAGTAATTTCATTTCAATTTAATATGATAAATTAAATAAAGCTATAGTGATGTCAACTAAATTATATTTTGGATGAGAGTCAGCACGTTACAACCTCCCCCTCTGCCATAGAAGTCGTCCCGACGATGTGGCAGGATCTAAGTCATCTTTTCCGTGGGCGGAGTACTCTTCTAGTGCAGTCAATGGTTTCAGAACGACTTTTAGTTTCCTCATTGTTTGTTGCACTATTTGTAGTGTTACAGTCTTGTTGTTTGTCTTTGAAGATTTGTATATTATTGTTTGGATTTGTTGTTTTCGAAGCTGGGCGACCTCTCTTTCTTAGTGGGTATATTGGTTTATCAGTTTTACCGTCATACTTCGTTAATTGAGATATATGGTACGTTCCCATAGGGATTTCAGGATGTTCGATGGATGAAATAATGAAACATGAGGAACCTTTTTTATCGGTTATTAAATATGGACCGTCTCTTCGGGGTACGAACTTCGAAGCTACATTTTTATCAGCATTACTTAAAACGTGTGTCGCCACTAAAACTTTGTCTCCAATTTCCAAATCTTGACCTTTTCTACGCTTTGAATCCACATAAGCTTTGTTTCTGTCTTGCAATTTTTCAACCGATTCGTTAGCCTTTTCCATAACAGTTGCCATTTTCAACAAAAAAGGAGTTATTTGAGGTATAAAATTTTCGGATAGAATAACAGCTTTTAAATCGAGGTTTACTTCTAATGGACTCCTTAATTCACGACCAAATGTTAAATAAGCTGCAGAATATCCTGTGCTCTCGCAATTAGCAGTGTTCATAGCAAAACGAATCGAAGAAAGTTTGGAATCCCAGGATGTATGATCTGTGCCTACATATATAGCAAGTTGTGTTTTTAGGTCACGATTTTTCCTCTCAACAGGATTAGCTTCCGGGTGATACACAGGGGTGAAGGATTGTTGTATATTTAAGCAATATGTCAGTTTCTGCATGATCGCTGATATGAACTGTGGACCATTATCTGTATGTATCCGTCTTGGGACTCCGTAACGCAATATAATGTCATTTAATATGATTTTTGAGCAAATTTCAGCAGTAGCCTCTCTGATTGCAAACAATTCCACCCAACGACTGCAAATATCTTCTACTACGAGAATCCACTGATTCCCTTTTTGTGTACGTGGCAATGGACCAACGAGATCAATGGCAATAGTTTCGAATCGTTGTCTACTTGATACAGTTTGAAGGAGACCTACCGGTTTTAAGTTTGATGGTTTATAACGCTGACATTGCGGGCATTCTTTGACGTATTTGGTTATTTCAGATCGCATTCTCGGCCAATAGTAATTTTGCGTAATCCTGTTAATTGTACGCTCAATTCCGTAATGACCTGCCAATGGGTCGTCATGACATCTTTTTAATATATCCGAACGCATAGATTTTGGAATAACCAACTGTCCTAATTCAGAATCCTGATCAGAACAGTATCTGTATAGTACACCATCCACCAGAATGTATCCACGGCCTGTGTGTCGCAACACGTTATCATCATTGGTTTCGAATGAGTCTATAATATGTTTTATATCGCCGTCTTGCAATTGTAGGTTTCGTACATTTGCAGCACCTTTTGTGGGGAAATCTACTGATATGGAAAAACATTCACATTTAACATCAGTGTGAGTTTCTACCGGACAGGGAGGACGAGAGAGAGTATCGGCTACAACATTTTCTTTTCCAGGGGTATATCCAAATTTTATATTAAATGATTGTAGCTCTAGAGCCCACCTTGCTAAACGCCCTGTTGGTGATTTTAGTGAGAACAGCCATCTTAGAGGTTGGTGGTCTGTAAGAACATTTATAGTGGAACCTTCAATGTATCCCCGAAATTTCTTCACAGCCCAAACAACCGCTAAGGCTTCTCTCTCCGTAGTCGAATAGTTACGCTCGGCAGGCTGCAACAAACGGCTGGCATATTCTATGGGGTGTTCATCTTCTTTCTCCCCCTGCATCAGAACTGCTCCAAGCGCATAATCGCTAGCATCGGTTTTTAAATTGAATGGCTTATCTTCACTGACTTGTTTCAGGATTGGAGGAGACGACAACATCATCTTTAATGTCTCAAAAGATTTTTGCTGGTCTTCCCCCCAAATAAATTTTGCGTCTTTCTTTGTTAATTTAGATATTGGTTTCGATATATTAGCAAAGTTTGGGATAAAACGTCGGAACCACGAACAAGTTTGAAGAAAAGACAACACTTGCTTTATATTTTTCGGGCGTGGTCTTTGCATAATAGCGCTAGTTTTATTCGGATCTGGCATCAGTCCTTCGGCCGTTAAAATGTGACCAAGATACTTAACTTCTGACCTGCAGAAGAAAGACTTACTACGGTTAAGTTGGAACTTGAATTTCTGTATTTTCTCGAAAACCAATTTTAAATCCTTTATATGACTCTCAAAAGTTTTAGAGCATATAATAATATCGTCTATGTAAGCCAAAATTAAAACTTGTGGCAGACTGTTTCTGAGTTTATCAATAAGTCTTTGAAAAGTTGCCGGAGCATTTTTGAGTCCGAACGGCATTCTTTTGAAAATATAAATCCCAAACGGTGTAGTAAACGCAGTTTTGACCATGTCTCGCTCAGCCAATTTTATCTGCCAGTAACCTGATTTTAGATCTAGGGTTGACATGTACGACGTGGCTTTAGCTGCATGTAATAAGTCATCCATACGAGGCAAAGGATATTTATCAGTTACTGTGATGGCATTTAATTTTCTGTAATCTACGCATACTCGGATTCCTCCAGTTTTCTTTGGAACAATGACGACAGGAAAAGCCCATGGCGATTCCCCTTCTACAATAATGTCCTTTTGCAACATGTCATCAATCTCTATTTTTAGTTTTTCTTTCATGGCTGGGGAAATTCTGTAAGGAGGACATGATATGGGAGCATTATTACCCGTATTTATATAATGTTCAATATATGGGACCGTATCCATTTTGTCTTCAAAAATTTCCTTTACATTTGTTAACAATTTTTCAATGACTTCTTTCTCTTGTAAGGACAAGTTTGTTCCTTCATCATCCTTCAGAACGAAATCAAACGCATTTAGTTCAAAAATGTCAACTGAATCCCTTCTTCGTTTCATGGGAGGAAATAATTTGGAATCAATTTGTGGCTGATAGTTTTGGGGAACAGAGTCTTCAAAAATTCGATTTATAGATCTAGGCGAGTAATCTGTGACGTTGTTAGAGGTGGTTGCATTGTTTTGTTCGATCAGTGATAAATAACTATTTACTGCATTTTGATCCTTTATGTTGGTATGTGTTATTGGTATCGAACGTATTTCACAAGGGTTATTCATTTTAAACTCGAAATTTTTATTGGGCTCATCTTTGAAATGCCAACATCTATCTGCCAGGTCCAAAACAATATTAGCTTGTTCCATAAAATCTATTCCAATCAGTGTTCGGTTATCTTTAGCTTTGGGTAAACATATAAAGCGTATTTTCCTGAAACGTTTTCCAATGAGAATTTTGACTATTGTGGAAAATACTGTTTCCTGCCGAGGTATTCCATCAGCTAAAATAATTTCTGCCGAAACACTTTGAAATTCGACCTTTCTTTCCTTAAGCTTTTGAAAAAGTTTATATCCTGCTACACTGGTTCGGGCTGCCGTATCAAAATACGCTTCGCCGTCCATACCATCTATATTGATCACAACTGTTGGTACGTTTCTGCCCACAATGGTAGTGGAAAGGGAATTAAAATCCAATTTTTCTGGACTATTTATTGTGTTTTTGTTTTTGTTGCAGTTTGGGCAATTCGCTCTAAAGTAGCCAGCTGCACCGCAACCGTAGCAATTTATTGCCTGTTCTCGTTCTTTGGTATTACCTCTCCTGTCCGATTCTATCTTTTTGTAGCATGTATCAATTGTATGATTTTTCTTTCGGCAAAAGGAGCATCGAATATTAGGTCTTTCAAACGATTCGGGCCTCGGTTTAGGCATATTATTTTCTTCACGAAACATTTCAATATCTCTAGCCTTATGAAGCAAATCTTGAAACGTTTTTACATCATCTCTAGATAATTTTTCCCTTATGAACACATTAAGTTGAGAGAAGATTATGTTGATCATAGTCTTTTCTGACAATCTATCAGACAGTTGAGCAAAAAGTCGACGTTTTCGACATATAAATGAGTCGGTGGATTCAAGAATTTTCTGCTTATCCTGCGTTATTTCTGCAAATATACGCCAATCGGGCTTTGGGGGAGAAAATGCTTTGCGCAAAAAATCAATAGCCATATCAAAATTTTTAGCCTCATGTTGGACTCCTTGCCACCATGTGGATGCATAACCTTCCAATAACAGCGGAAAACTTGTTAATGCTAAATAATCCGATACATTTTGGGCCTCTTTATAAACGAGTATTGTGGCTATGAAACCTTCCACTTTCGTCGTGTTACGGCCACCGTTAAATCTTGCACTACAGTTAACAAAAGTGGTTTTTGGTTCTGTTTTTGCATTAACGTTATTCATAAGTTGATGAAATTGGTCCTGGGTAAGTGTAACGTTTACGGGGTTGTTGTTAGAAAGGCTACTATTATCGACAATTGTGCTAGTTTGTGACATAGAAGATTGAGCTGACAATATGACATTCGGCGAAACATTTTCGTTACGCAATAGCGGATTCGGTATGTCATTACCAGGGTTTTGTGCAACATCCACATTTTGCGCAGAATTAGGGTCACTATTTGATCGGATTGGAGCAGAAAATTGACTTAAAGGAGCTACATTAGAAGTATTTGTGGTGGTACGTGGACTTCTCCTAGGTGGATTTGATAAATCACCATTTGAAGGCGATGCATGATTATTGCCTGAAGTGTTTGGCGTGTTTCTGGGGCTGCGACGAATCATCTCGATGTAATTCTTTTGTACCCACAAACAAATAAAACAAACAAATCTCCAAACAACAACTACAAACTGTAACAACGTCTTCAAATTATGTGGATTTTTATAGTTGGGCGCCAATGTAATATGAGGGGATGAGCATGAGATGGTTCTGCTTTCGGCTTATTACAATTACTTTTATGAAGAGGCTGAACAGACGTTTTCCGTCAAATTCGCCTACTTATATTTATGTGAAAGAATTCTTGACAGACGTTATACGTCAAATCTGAATATCTTCCAAACGTAATATTATTTATTAAGGAATATAATTTTATAATTACTTCCCCACTTATCACCAATTAAAAGCGGGTATGTTTATTTTATTATGTCTTTATTGAACAAGATTCGCAAGCAGAATGCCAGAATATCGACAGATCATCGTTACTTATAGGAATATTACAATGTAACAAAATAAAGTTAACGGGATCAAAATAAGACAAAGAGAAAACATAAATGGATTACATGTTGATTTGTTGTTGCAAAATTATGAATTGAGTGTTTCATTAATAAATTGAGTGAAACTATAATTATAGCAAAATGAGATTTTGTCAAATGAGTATAATGGAAATAATAACAATCATGAGCATAAAAATAGCAGTGATATAATTAAAGTAATTTCATTTCAATTTAATATGATAAATTAAATAAAGCTATAGTGATGTCAACTAAATTATATTTTGGATGAGAGTCAGCACGTTACAAAATTTAGTACTATTTAGTACTTTTCGTGCACTTATAGTGCACATTTCCATAATCATCTCCATGTCTTAACAATATGTGACATTTATATCAAATTGCCGGACTTCAGCTTTAATCTGTCACCAGGTACCAAATTTAGTACTTTTTATAACTTTTCGTACAATTTTAGTACACATCCAATGCCAAACTTAGTACTTAGTACGTATTACAGTACATATTTCCCAACCCACTTTCAAGTCTCAACCTGTGCCCTCATATCAAATTTCGGAATTCCAGCTCTATCTCTTCATCCTAGAGCTAATATAGTACAATTTAGTACGTTTTGTACTCTTATCGTATACATTTTCGAAATCACCTCCATATGTCCAGGCTACAAATAAAAAGCGATCTTAATACAGAATTTCAGATTACAAACCCTATCTGCTCACTCAATACCAAATTGTACCAAATATAGTATTATTTAGTACTTTTCGTGCACTTATAGTACACATTTCCAAAACCAACTCCATATCTCAATTCAAGATCCCAACAGAGACCTAAATATCAAATTTTAGGATTCCAGCTTTATGCCTTCACCCAACACCAAGTTTAGTACTATTTAGTACTTTTTCTGCAATTATAGTACACATTTCCAAAACTACCTTCATATCTCAATTCCAGATACCAATATTGATTTAAATATCAAATTTGAGGATTCCAGTCCCATCGCTTTACCCAATGCCAAATTTAGTACAAATTTGTACTTTTCGTAAATATATATAGGACGCATTTCCACACCACTTCTAAATCTCAAATAGAGATGCCATCAGTAATCTAAATGTCAAATTTCAGAATTTTATCTCTATCCCCTTCAGCAGTGACCTAAATATAAAATGTCAATATTTCAGCTCTATCCCTTCACACAATACCTAATATAGTACCATTCGGTACTTTTCGTACAATTATAGTACACATTTCCAAACCCATGTCCATATGTCCAGGCTAAACATAAACAGAGATCCTAAAACCAAATTTCAGATTTCAAGCACTATCTTATTTATCCAAAACCAAATTGTACCAAATTTAGTACTTTTAGTACATTTTGTGCATTGTACACATTTTCAAAACAACCTTTTTATTACAAACGCGCAATTCAAAATTCACACTAAACCAAACTGTTCCAAATTTAGTACCATTTAGTATAGTTCGCAGAAATTTTCAATCTTGATTCTCATACCAAATTTCAATTTCAGCCATATGGACTTAAATCGAATTCGGAGATGGGAAATATTGGTCCACTCCTTCCGGTACCTCCCCCAAAAAATGTCAACATTTACAAAGAAAATAATTTACTGTACAAAAAGATAAAGGATAATCCGATTTAGCTCTACCTTTACAAATTCTAATATTTGCCTCAGTGCTAGGTCAGGTGCGAAAATAGACAATATCGGTCTACTCCATCAAGTACCTCCCCCACAAAGAGTCAACATTTTGAATAATTAAAACTCTTATAAAATGGGATGTAAGTATCCGATTGTCTTCGAATGGCACACATCATAATATGTTTATTAGCCCAAGGTCTGGTGTGAATATGGTCCACTCCACTTCTGGTACCTCCCCCACAAATTGTTAAAATTTTCAATATCCATGAAGCTCATAATACGCGAAATTAACATCCGATTCCATTCAGACTTGGCACATCTCAATATTTAAATCAAGACAAGATCTGTTGCAAATATGGTAGAAATCGGACAATTCCTTCTGGTAACTCCCCACAAAGGGTTCAAGATTTTCAAACAACAAAATTAAAATTTCTCACATCCAAATAAAGGGTGAGATGAAAAAAAACTGCATCCAACTTCAGACTGCTGTCATTTCTAAGCCACTCGTCCGACAGCTGTTAAAATTATTCCAGTGACAGCTCATTATATTTTTTACAAGCGTACAAAAGCATTTTGGTTAGAATTTTCCAAGAAAAAACTTACTCGTGATGGATTTCAAGCGTGATTGTATGATTTCTTTAAATTTGGCTGGAAAACCACAAGTGGCTATCGTTAGAGCACTCCAGCATTTAAATGTGAATAAATCTTTTGTGTCTCGTACCATCGCTCGTTACCGTAATATTGACAGCATAGCCCGACGTAAAGGAAGTGGACGAAAGAAAACAGCAACATCAGCAGAAATGGTTCGAAAAGTAAAGAAGCGACTGGATCGAAATCCGCGTCGCAGTGGCCGAAAATTGGCTCGTTGAACATATCGCAATATTCCATTCAGCAAATATTGAAAAATGAGCTCGGGGTAAAGCCATTGAAATTCCAAAAAGAAAATAGACTCAAAATGGCTAAAGAGTTGCTTCGTTTGGACGAAAGTGGTGAAATGCCGAATCGAATTTGGTTTTCTCCGATGAGAAAACATTCGTTGTCCAGCAGTTTGTAAACAAACAAAATGATCGTGTATACTGGCCAAAGGGTCAGCTGAAAATGTGCACCTTTGGTTGGCCACCAGAACTCAATTGCCGGCCATGGTGATGGTTTGGGCCAACATAACAGCCGATGGTCGTTTTCCGCTCGTATAAATCGACCGTGGCATCAGAATAAATGCTGAACATTGTCGCTAAAATATTCTGGAGGATGTGTCAAAGCCTTGGGCATGCAAACATTTTGGCCGCAGACCTTAGGCATTCCAACAGGACTCAGCACCATCGCACTCAGCGCAACCCATGAATGGTTACAAAATGAGGTTCCTCGCTTCATTTCCAGCGCACAATCTCCGGATACCAATCCGTTGGACTATTGTGTCTGGAGTATTTTGGAAAGCACGGTTGGCACTAAGAAATACCAAAGTGTCGATCACCTCAAGCAAGCGCTTCGCCGGAAATGGGCCAAAGTACCGCAGAGCAACATTCGGGCAGCGTGTGACGGTTCCATTGGCCGCTTGAAGGCCATAATTCGTGCCAAAGGTGACAAATTCGAACAAATCTAAACTTATTCTAAAATTTGATGCTATTTCCGACATTTTTTGCTTTCATTCAATAAAATTTAAAAAAAGGTTAAAATCATGCCCTCCTCGAAATACATATGTCAGACCCAACAAAGTATGTATATTCTTGATCAGAGTAAAATTCTAAGTCTATTTAGCGATGTCCGTCTGTCTGTCTGTTGTAATCACGCTATCTTTCGAACGAATTGTGATAGAAGGCTAAAATTTTGCACACATGTTTATTTTGCCAGTAGGCAGGTTAGATTCGTAAATGGGCCATACAGGTCCTCGTTTTGATTTTTTAGCGACATTATTTTGATGATTTTAGCGACATTAATCACCGGAATTGTGAATGGTATTTAAAGTTCGAAGTGGATACTACAGCCAAAGACAGAAAATTGTCTGTGCAGGTCCACGTCTTCGTATAGCCCCCATATAACGGTACCTCCGGATATTCGGTATTTCGTTGATTTTAGCGACATTATTGACCGGAATTCTATCAAATTCGGTATTTGAAGTTCGTAGTAGATACTACAGCCTAACACAGGAAACAGGCTAATTAGGTCCATGTCTTCGGGACATGTCTTTGGGGACTATACCCATATAGCAGTACCTTTCGATATTCCGTATTTTAATTATTTTAGCGTCATTATTTACCGTAATTATTTCAAGTTTCGCATTTGAAGTTCGTACTGGATACAACATCCTATGACAGAAAATTGTCTGTGCAGGTCCACGTTTTGATATACCCCCCATATAATGGTACCTCCCTTTATACGGTATTTTGACGATTTTAGCGACATAATTCACCGGAATAGTTTCAAATTACGTATTTAAAGTTCGTAATGGGAACTACAGTCTGTGACACAAAATTTTCTATGCAGGTCAAGGTCTTCGTATAGGCCCTATATATCAGTACCTCCCTATATTCGATATTTTGATGATTTTAGGTACACTACTCATCGAAATTCTTTGAGATGTCGAATATGAAGTTCGTCATGGAAGCTACAGCCTAAGATAGAAAATTGTTTGTGCGGGTCCACGTCTTCGTATAGCCCCCATATTAGGGTTCCTCCCCATATTCGGTATTTTGATGATTTAAACGACATTACTCGCCGGAGTAGTTTCAAATTACTTATTTAGAGTTCGTAATGGTCCAAATGGTGGAGGGTATTCAAAGTTCCGCCCAGCCGAACTTTCTGTTTTTTAACTTGTTTGCTTTCATTCAATAAAATTTTAAAAAATATATAAAAATCTTCGCGTTTGACTTTGTTTATCTCGCTCTTTTTTATCTCGCCCTGTATATCTGCCAACCGCTTTTGGTACCTCACCCACACCCTCGTTGTAATATTTTGTCAGTCTTAGATTAGATTCGAGGTGGACAATATAGGCCAACTGCATCTGTTGGTAAAACTGACTAATACTATTTTACTTCCGTTCGTTTAATACCAAATGGTACCATTTTAGAACTTTTCGTATTCTCAAAGTTCGAATTTCCAAATATCCCTTTGGCACATCTATCCTGCACTCCATCGGTGACTCTCATTCCAAATTTCAGAATTCTGGCTCATTCCATTTGAAGAAGATTTAAAAATCCTTAATCTGAAACTAAAATAAATTCCTCCCCACACTGAACATAAACAATAAACATTCAACAGCCTTCAACTCAATAAATCACACACAATTTATAACCAAAAAATAGACTCGACAAAAGAGACTCTAGTCCTTTCCATTATCCTGATTATTATTTGTTTATTTTATATGTGTGGTCAAAAGAAAAAAATATGAACAAGAGAACAAGAATGAGAAAGTAATTTCCATAAAAAAAATATATTTTTATTGTTATTATTATCTTAACTTTTACCGCAGGCATACATAGTTCGGATTTCTTTATGTGGTTCAAACTCAGAACCTTAACAAGAATTTCGGTTAGCAAATGAAAAGTTTTCTCTCTTTCACCCCCTCCCCTCCCTCGCAAGTCATATAAATTATCGATAAAAGACATATAATCATCATCATCATCATCATTTCCTCCGTCGTCATCATCATCATTATGTTTCGCATAGTCATCAGTATCCAGTATCAAACCCGAGAGATAATCAACAGAAACCCCAAAAATAATTTGAAATTTACATGAATTTCACATTCAAAAAAAAAAAAAAAAAAGAGGAAAGAAGAAGCAGCAGTTGGGTTATGTAAACGTTTACGTCGATTTCTCATATGGGGCAGGACAACAACACAAATGCCATAAATGTGTACGTGTAAGTGTGTGTGCGGATGGATGCGTAAATATTCTAGAAGAAAAAAGGCAGAAGGATAAAACCTTGAAAATATTCTTTTGCGTAGCAAAAAGGATACAGTCGAAAGGAAATTGTTATCTAAAGGAACATAATTTAGTTTTGATATTAAACTTGGAACTAAATTTGAAATTTCCTCTAATTTAAATGAAGATGGCAGGCGACCAGGGGAGGAAAATTCTAGTTTGAGAAAAGTTAACCACACATGCCAAAGGTACAGACCGTATCGTAAGTGATATATTCGAAAGTAATCTTCAAATTTTTAAATTTAAACCAAGGCCAATTCGGTAGAGTAGCACAGAAAATGAATTGAGATTGAAGGCTAAAAAAAGTTCGTCTTCATATATCCCCCATAAAACGGTGCTTGCCTTTTGATCATATTAGCGAAAATTTTCCCCGGAATTGATTCAAATTTCGTATTTGAAGTTCGGAATCGGCACTACAGCCTAAGGTTGTTTATTATACAAGTCCACATTTTCGTAAAACTTCCACATAGCGTTTTTTTCGACGGATATCTTTTGAAAATTTTCAAGTTCCTTCCAAATGTTGGAGGGTATTAAAAGTTCGACAAGGTCGAACATAGCTATTTCTATTTTAAAATTTTACACAAGTTCCCATCTCAGATTTGAGCATATAAAATCTACACATATAAAAGAAACTGGGTTTTCTCGAAATTCGGACTAAAATTCACAAATAGTAAATTTAAAAAAGTACTAAAATTTACTAAAGAATTTAATACTTTGTCTTGGAAAAACGGAATAAGCTAAAGTTCTGAAATTAAACAAGCAAAAAAGATGTAAGTTCGGCCGGGCCGAACTTTGAATACCCTCCACCATTTGGTACAAATTTTGCAATTTTCAAAAAAATAAAGTCCTTTAAAAATTCTGTTAAAATCTTAAAAATTCCATTCCGTATTTTAGAGTCTATACGAAAACGTGGACCTGTGTAGACAACATTTGTCATAAGCTATTACAATATTCAAATGCGAAACTTGAAAAAAAAATATGTTTAAATTGTAGCTAAAATCATCTTAATACCGAATGTAGGAAGTACTATGGGGGTTATAAAACGTAGACCTGTACAGACAATTTTCTGTCTTGGGCTGTAGTATCCATTTCGAACTTCAAATATCAAATTTGAAACGATTCCGGTGAAAAATTTGGCTAAAATCATTAAGATATCGAATATCGGGAGGTTCCGTTATATGGGGACTCTACGAAGACGTAGACCTGCACGGACAATTTTCTGTCTTAGGCTGTAGAATCCATTTCGAACTTTAAATATCAAATTTGAAACAATTCCGGTGAATAATGTCGCTAAAATCATTAAAATACCGGATATCGGGAGGTACCGTTATATGGGGGCTATACGAAGACGTTGACCTGCACAGACAATCTCCTGTCATATGCTGTAGTATCCATTACGAACTTCAAATACCAAATTTGATACAATTCCGATGAATATTGTCGCTAAAATCATCAAAATGCCGAATATTGAGAGGTACCACTATATAGGGGGGGCTAGGCCAAAACGTGGACCTACATAAACCATTTTCAATATCAAAAGTCCTGCAAACATAATATACATTTGAGTAAAATTTTATCAATCTACTTCAATTCGTTCGGAAGCTACAGTGATTTTCACAGACGGAGAGACGGACAGACATCGCTAAATCGACATAGAATTAAACGGGCTATGTTGGTCCTCGTCTTCATATAGGCATATATTGTCAACCTTAATGTCATTCAAACCAAGTTCGCATCTCTGATTTGTGCATATACACATATATATTGGTCAGAACTGCAAGAATGTAAAAGTTTTTACTACGATAACCGATTTCCCTTTATGTTATTGAAAGAAAGTACTAAAATGTACAAAAAATTCAATACTTTGTATTGGACACACAGAATGAGCTAGGATTCTCAAATTTGGAATGACAGTCACTGATGCAGTGCAGGATAGGTATACCATTGGGTTTTTGGAAATTCGAACTTTAAGATTACCAAAAGTTCTATAGTGGTGCTAAACTTTTTGACGGCAGAAATCTTTCCAGTCATTTTTGCCTATACAAATTACAAAAATACTCATAGTACGTGAACCGTTATCACAACAACAGATCAGTGTCCTCTCATCACCACCATTGACGGTGATGAGCACATGTGATGTTGTTGTGATAACCAAATTGTTGTAAACAAGTTCCCGTTACTCCACTGCGAACACATCGATAGCAAATTCAAGACAGTCAATGCAAGAAGGGACAACATCGACCTCGGTAAGTAAACCAACATCACATCGAAGCCTCGGACATCCTTGTGCATCCTGAAAATATCTTTGTCCATCCTGGCGACGTCCTTGAAGGATACTGTGGGAGTCCTTAGACATCCTTTGTGAGTCTTTTTATCATCCTTGCATATCCTTGTAGTGCTTGGATACTTATTAAAGACTCTTGCAACCGTATGCTTGAATATCCTGCACTGCTTGAGTACTTATTAAGATATCTTGCAACCGTATCCTATATCCTTTTAGTGCTTGAGTACTTCTTAAGGTATCTTGCAAACGTATCCTTCAATATCCTGTAGCCTACTTGAGTACTTATCCAGGTCTCTTGCACTGAATCCATCCCGAATCCTGAAAAACCAAATCCTGTGTCCTTGTCCCGTTTCCTGAATACTTATCCAGGTCTCAAGTTGAAAAACCACTTCCAATCCCGGATCGAAGACGATTAGGGTCATTATACCCTCAGCCATATGGCTACAGAGGGTATATATCATTTGATACGGCCAAAACGTGCCTAGTCGAAATAACGGTTTTAGACCCTAGGTCTCTTTGGACCAAATCCGTTTCAGAACATTTGGAGTCGATCTAGCGATGTCCGTCCGTCCGTCCGTCCGTCTGTCTGTCTGTCTGTCTGGCTGGTGCGCACGATAACTCTCGAAGGGAGTATCCAATTTGGTCCAAACTTGGTACATCGTAATATTTTTGTCAAACTTAGATCGAGTTCGGAGATGGGCAATACCTGTCCACTCCTTCTGGTACCTCCCCCACAAAAGTTCGAAATTTTCAAAAAATTTAATTTTTGCACAGAAAGAGAAATTATAGTCCGATTTTGCTCCAACTTTGCAAATCTTAATATTTGCGTCAGTGTGAGGTCGGGTGTGAAAATGGAAAATATCGGCCCACTCCATCAAGTACCTCCCCCACAAATGGTAAAAATTTTGAATAATTACAACTCTCATAAAATTTGATGTAAGTGTCCGATTGTCTTAAAATTTTACACATCCCAATATTTATATTAACCCAAGGTCTGGTTTTAAGATGGAATATATCGGTCCACTCCTTCTGGTACCTCCCCCACAAAAGGTCGAAATTTTCAAAAAAAAAATATTTTTTTTTGCACAGAAAGAGAAAGAATAATTCGATTATTCTGCTACTTTGCAAATCCTAATATTTGCATCATTACTAGGTCTGGTGCGAAAATGGAGAATATCGGTCCACTCCTTCTGGTACCTCCCCCACAAAGGGTCAAAACTTTAAATAATCACAACTCTCATAAAATGTGATGTAAGAGTCTGATTGTCTTGAAATTTCACCCATCCCAATATTTATATTAACCCAAGAGCTGATGTTAAGATGGAATATATCGGTCCACTCCTTCTGGTACCTCCCCCACAAAAGGTCGAAATTTGCAAAAAATATATTTTTTGCACAAAAAGAGAAAGGATAATCCGATTTTGCTCTCACTTTGCAAATCCTAATATTTGCATCAGTTCTACGTTAGATGTAAAAATGGAAAATATCGGTTCACTCCTTCAAGTACCTCCCCCACAAATGGTCAAAATTTTGAATAATTACAACTCTCATAAAATGTGATGTATGAGTCCGATTGTCTTCGAATGGCGCACATCCCAATATTTATATTAACCCAAGCTCTGGTGTTAACTGGAGATAAGTATATCGGTCCACATCTTATGGTACCTCCCCCACAAATGGTCGAAAATTTGAGATATATATTTTCTGCACAGAAAGGAAGCAATAATCTAATTTTGAAAAACATAATGCTCAAAGGAAGCGAAATAAGGATTCAACTCTTTTCAAATTTCACACATACAAATTATTTTTGCTAACACCAGATCTGTTTTGAAGATGATCCTATATATCTGCGAACACCTTCTGGTACCTCACCCACAAAGAGACACATTTTTCAATATTTTTATCTGTCATAAATTGCGAAACAACTCAGTGATTCTTTACAATTGCTATGTCCATCTGCTATAATAATATTTATATCATATTTATGTAGGTCCGATACGAAATTGACAATATTGACCCACTCTTTAAAAACCCACTCCATAGAGGGTGAAGAGGGCTGAGGGTATACATCTGTCGGCAAAGCCGACCGATACTTTTTACTTGTTTTTATTTACAGTATAATAAAAATTTAATATCAAACTCAAACCACTGTCTTTTTCATTCTGTCTCAACAAATAAAATTTCTGTACGAACCACTGGAACCCGGCGAGCTATTCCAGCCCAAGGGGAGAAATCCCCTCGTTCCATTGTACGATTTGGTATTATGCGAAGGAATAGAGATAAAAACTGGAAATTTGGTATGAGAAACACAGGTTGGAATGTAAGTTTGATCTAGGAAGGTTGTTGCGGAATTTGCTATTAGGGTTGCTGAAGGGTTAGAGATAAAATTCTGAAATTTACAGATGATATCTGTGTTTGAGATTTGGCGGTGTTTTGGAAATGCGTTCTTTATTTGTATGAAAAGTACTAAATGGTACTAAATTTGTTATTGGGTGAGGGATAGGGCTGGAAACCTCAAATTTAATATTGAGGTCTCTGTTGGTATCTAGAATTGAGATATGGAGGTGGTTTTGGATTTGTGTTCTATAATTGGTAAAGAAGTACTAAATGGTACTAAATTTTGTATTGAGTGAATGTATAGAGGTGGAATCCCGAAATTTGATTCAGATGTCACTTTTAATATTTGCGATTAAGATATTGCGGTGGTTTTGGATGTGTGTACTAAAATTGTGTGAAAAGTACTAAATGGTACTTAATTTGGAATTGGGCGAAGAGATAGGGCTGGAATCCTGAAATTTAATGTAGAATCCTCAAATTTGATATGTATGTAATTGTTAGAGTCTGTTGTTTAGAGAAGGAGCTGATTTTGAAAATGTGTACTATAGTTGTACGAAAAGTACTAAATTAAGTATTGTGAGAAGGAATAGGGCTGAAAGATAGATGATGTCACTGTTAATGTTTGTGGGTGAGTATATAGGTGGATTAGGAAATGTTTACTATAATATTACAAAAAGTACTGAAAAGTACTGTATTTGGTATTGAGTGAAGGGATGTAGATAAAATTTTGAAATTTGATATTTAAATTACCCATGATAGCGCGAGAATACCTTTTTAATTCCACCATGGTTGTAAACGTATAAACGTACCTTCCACTATACTACGAAGGTCATTCCGTTTGTAGTACCTAGAAACATACATTTTAGACCCTTCAAAGTTTATATATTATCTTGATCAGCATAAAATTCTATGTAGATTTAGCCATGCCCGTCCGTTTGTTTGTATGTTCGTCGGAGGAAATCACTGTAGATTCGAAACGAAATGAAGGAGATTGATAAAATTTAACTTAGATATATGTTACGCCGGATAGAACGGACGACTCCTTCTGGTACTCCCCCACAATGTGTAAACATTTCGAAAAACCATAAGGCGAAATAAGCATCCGATTTTTTACATAAGTGGCATATCCGTATATTTCCACCAACACAAGATATGGTATGGAGCCCTGCCCCACAAAGGGTCCAAATTTGCATTAACCATAAAGGTCATAATCCTCGATAAGATCAACCGATTCATCACATCTCAATATTTCTATCAACACAAGATCTAGTGTGAAGATGTAATATATCGAACCACTCCTTCTGGTACCTCCTCACAAAGGGAGGGAGGAATAATCAAAACGATCATAGAATGCGAGTTGAGCATCCGAATCTTTTTAAATCTCACACATCCCAATATTTCTGCTAATACAAGATCTGATGCAAATCTGGAATATATCGGACCACTCCTTCTGGTACCTCACACAAAATGGGTCCAAAATTTGAATAACCATGAAACGCTAAATGCTTATAAAACGCTAAATGGCAACCAATCCTCTTCAAATGTCACACAATCCAATTTTACTATCAACATAAGATCTGGTGTGAAGATAAAATATATTGGATCTCTACTTCTGGTACCACCCCCATAAAAGGTTGACATTTTGATTAACAATTATTCGCATAAAATTGGGAATAAATATTTAAAACACCCTCCTGCATTGAATATTTCAATTTCAAGATACTATCCCCATGTGGTCTCGAGACATGCTTTATCTTGCTTGGTAAAATCCCTAGTAAATGGCTTCCATAATAATCCAAAATCTAAATTTCCTCACTTTCCAACCACATAACTCATGTGGAAGACCCATAAAGCACATTAACAGCCTCTTGCATGTTCTGTTCGTCCTTAGACATCCTCGCTTAAAAACTCCTCAATTTCCCAATACTTTCGTTCTATGATCACATCTCAAGTTAATATCTATGATTAAGATAATTCCCCAACAGATTTATGAATGGATGTAAATAAATGTCATAATAACCTCATCTAAGCTCTTACATGACTCCCATTTTTTTCTAACACTACACATCCCCCAAACCATTTTCAGATAACACCCCCTCCACTTAGGAAACTACGCAAAACACACTTTAGATTGAAACAAACAAAAAACACACACACATCAACAACAAACAAGCATTAGAAATATTTAACAACTCCCCTTTCGCAGTTCTCCTCTGCGAACACACATCCTTCAAAGAGATTCATCTTCACTGGCATTGTAATGAAAATGTTGAAAACACGCCTGCATTGAAATGCGCAATAGCTTGTTACGTGGTCCTTTTATAAACGTGTAATCCTTTGGTAATGAACTTCAAACTATGTTCTTCAGAGCTGCTGCTGCTGCGAAACTCATAAATGTTTATGAAACCTCACGTTTTAAGTTGAGCAGAAAAGTTTTCATCGCCTCTCCATTCGAGCAACCATACGCCCCCTTTGAGAAGTAGAAATTTAGAAAACAAGAACAAAAAAACAAAACTTAACAACAATAAATGAGAAGTGTGAGTAATAGGATGGAGAAGAGAGGAAAAAGTCCTTCTTCTTCCTCTCCTCTATGGGAGAAGAGACGAGGAAGAAGCTCTTCCTCTTCTTCTCCTCTATGGGAGAAGAGACGAGGAAGAAAAAGTCCTTCTTATCCTCTATGGGAGAAGAGACGAGGAAGAAGAAGTCCTTTTTCTTCTTATCCTCTATGGGAGAAGAGACGAGGAAGAAGAAGTCCTTCTTCTTCTTCTCCTCTATGGGAGAAGTGAGGAATAAGAAGTCCTTCTTCTTCTTCTCCTCTATGGGAGAAGTGAGGAAGAAGAAGTCCTTCTTCTTCTCCTCTATGGGAGAATTGGGGAAGAAGAAGTCCTTCTTCTTCTTCTCCTCTATGGGAGAAGTGGGGAAGAAGAAGTCCTTCTTCTTCTTCTCCTCTATGGGAGAAGTGGGGAAGAAGAAGTCCTTCTTCTTCTTCTCCTCTATGGGAGAAGTGGGGAAGAAGAAGTCCTTCTTCTTCTTCTCCTCTATGGGAGAAGAGAGGAAGAAGAAGTCCTTCTCCTTCTTCTCCTCTATGGGAGAAGAGAGTCAGAAGAAGTCCTTCTTCTTCTTCTCCTCTATGGGGGAAGAGAGGAAGAAGAAGTCCTTCTTCTTCTTCTCCTCTATGGGGGAAGAGAGGAAGAAGAAGTCCTTCTTCTTCTTCTCCTCTATGGGGGAAGAGAGGAAGAAGAAGTCCTTCTTCTTCTTCTCCCCTATGGGGGAAGAGAGGAAGAAGAAGTCCTTCTTCTTCTTCTTCTCCTTCTCCTCTATGGGGGGAAGAGAGGAAGAAGAAGTCCTTCTTCTTCTTCTCCTCTATGGGGGGAAGAGAGGAAGAAGAAGTCCTTCTTCTTCTTCTTCTCCTCTTTGGGGGGAAGAGAGGAAGAAGAAGTCCTTCTTCTTCTTCTTCTCCTCTATGAGAGAAGAGAGGAAGAAGAAGTCCTTCTTCTTCTTCTCCTCTATGGAGGAAGAGAGGAAGAAGAAGTCCTTCTCCTTCTTCTCCTCTATGGGAGAAGAGAGTCAGAAGAAGTCCTTCTTCTTCTTCTCCTCTATGGAGGAAGAGAGGAAGAAGAAGTCCTTCTTCTTCTTCTCCTCTATGGGGGAAGAGAGGAAGAAGAAGTCCTTCTTCTTCTTCTCCTCTATGGGGGAAGAGAGGAAGAAGAAGTCCTTCTTCTTCTTCTCCCCTATGGGGGAAGAGAGGAAGAAGAAGTCCTTCTTCTTCTCCTTCTCCTCTATGGGGGGAAGAGAGGAAGAAGAAGTCCTTCTTCTTCTTCTCCTCTTTGGGGGGAAGAGAGGAAGAAGAAATCCTTCTTCTTCTTCTCCTCTATGGGAGAAGAGAGGAAGAAGAAGTCCTTCTCCTTCTTCTCCTCTATGGGAGAAGAGAGTAAGAAGAAGTCCTTCTTCTTCTCCTCTATGGGAGAAGAGAGGAAGAAGAAGTCCTTCTTCTTCTTCTTCTCCTCTATGGGGGGAAGAGAGGAAGAAGAAGTCCTTCTTTTTCTTCTCCTCTATGGGGGGAAGAGAGGAAGAAGAAGTCCTTCTTCTTCTTCTTCTCCTCTATGGGGGGAAGAGAGGAAGAAGAAGTCCTTCTTCTTCTTCTTTCCTCTATGGGGGGAAGAGAGGAAGAAGAAGTCCTTCTTCTTCTTCTTTTCCTCTATGGGGGGAAGAGAGGAAGAAGAAGTCCTTCTTCTTCTTCTTCTCCTCTATGAGGGGAAGAGAGGAAGAAGAAATCCTTCTTCTTCTTCTCCTCTATGGGAGAAGAGAGGAAGAAGAAGTCCTTCTCCTTCTTCTCCTCTATGGGAGAAGAGAGTAAGAAGAAGTCCTTCTTCTTCTCCCCTATGGGGGAAGAGAGGAAGAAGAAGTCCTTCTTCTTCTTCTCCTCTATGGGGGAGAGAGGAAGAAGAAGTCCTTCTTCTTCTTCTCCTCTATGGGGGAAGAGAGGAAGAAGAAGTCCTTCTTCTCCTCCTCCTCTATGGGAGAAGAGAGGAAGAAGAAGTTCCTTCTTCTTCTTCTTCTCCTCTATGGGAGAAGAGAGGAAGAAGAAGTCCTTCTTCTTCTTCTTCTCCTCTATGGGAGAGAGAGGAAGAAGAAGTCCTTCTTCTTCTTCTTCTCCTCTATGGGAGAAGAGAGAAGAAGAAGTCCTCTTCTTCTCTCCTCTATGGGAGAAGAGAGGAAGAAGAAGTCCTTCTTCTTCTTCTTCTCCTCTATGGGAGAAGAGAGGAAGAAGAAGTCCTTCTTCTTCTCCTCTATGGGAGAAGAGAGGAAGAAGAAGTCCTTCTTCTTCTCCTCTATGGGAGAAGAGAGGAAGAAGAAGTCCTTCTTCTTCTTCTTCTCCTCTATGGGAGAAGAGAGGAAGAAGAAGTCCTTCTTCTTCTTCTTCTCCTCCATGGGAGAAGAGAGGAAGGAGAAGTCCTTCTTCTTCTGCTCCTCCATGGGAAAAGAGAGGAAGAAGAAGTCCTTCTTCTTCTGTTCCTCCATGGGATAATAGATGAAGAAGAAGTCCTTCTTCTTCTGCTCCTCCATGGGAGAAGAGAGGAAGAAGAAGTCCTTCTTCTTCTGCTCCTCCATGGGAGAAGAGAGGAAGAAGAAGTCATTCTTCTTCTTCTCCTTCTCCTCTATAGGAGAAGACAGGAAGAAGAAGTCCTTCTTCTTCTTCTCCTTCTCCTCTATGGTAGAAGAGAGGAAGAAGAAGTCCTTCTTCTTCTGCTCCTCTATGGGAGAAGAGAGGATGAAGAAGTCTTTCTTCTTCTGCTCCTCTATGGGAGAAGAGAGGAAGAAGAAGTCCTTCTTCTTCTGCTCCTCTATGGGAGAAGAGAGGAAGAAGAAGTCCTTCTTCTTCTGCTCCTCTATGGGAGAAGAGAGGAAGAAGAAGTCCTTCTTCTTCTGCCTCCTCTATGGGAGAAGAGAGGAGAAGAAGTCCTTCTTCTTCTGCTCCTCTATGGGAGAAGAGAGGAAGAAGAAGTCCTTCTTCTTCTGCTCCTCTATGGAGAAGAGAGGAAGAAGAAGTCCTTCTTCTTCTGCTCCTCTATGGGAGAAGAGAGGAAGAAGAAGTCCTTCTTCTTCTGCTCCTCTATGGGAGAAGAGAGGAAGAAGAAGTCCTTCTTCTTCTGCTCCTCTATGGGAGAAGAGAGGAAGAAGAAGTCCTTTCTTTCTCTGCTCATCTATGGGAGAAGAGAGGAAGAAGAAGTCCTCTCTTCTGCTCCTCTATGGGAGAGAGAGGAAGAAGACGTCCCTTCTCCTGCTCCTCTACTGGGAGAAGGCGAGGGAAGAAGAAGCTCTTTCTTCTTCGCTCCTCTATGGGAGAAGAGAGGAAGAAGAAGTCCTTCTTCTTCTGTCCCTATGGGAGAAAGAGAGAGGAAGAAGAAGTCATTCTTCTTCTTCTCCTCTATGGGAAAGAGAGGAAGCAGAAGTCCTTCTTCTTCTTCTCCCTCTATGGGAGAAGAGAGGAAGAAGAAGTCCTTCTTCTCCTTCTCCTCTATGGGAGAAGAGAGGAAGAAGAAGTCCTTCTTCTTCTTCTCCTCTATGGGAGAAGAGAGGAAGAAGAAGTCCTTCTTCTTCTTCTCCTCTATGGGAGAAGAGAGGAAGAAGAAGTCCTTCTTCTTCTTCTCCTCTATGGGAGAAGAGAGGAGAAGAAGTCCTTCTTCTTCTTCTCCTCTATGGGAGAAGAGAGGAAGAAGAAGTCCTTCTTCTTCTTCTCCTCTATGGGAGAAGAGAGGAAGTAGAAGTCCTTCTCTTCTTCTCCTCTATGGGAGAAGAGAGGAAGAAGAAGTCCTTCTTCTTCTTCTCCTCTATGGGAGAAGAGAGGAAGAAGAAGTCCTTCTTCTTCTTCTCCTCTATGGGGAAGAGAGGAGAAGAAGTCCTTCTTCTTCTCTCCTCTATGGAGAAGAGAGGAAGAAGAAGTCCTTCTTCTTCTTCTCCTCTATGGGAGAAGAGGGAAGAAGAAGTCCTTCTTCTTCTTCTCCTCTATGGGAGAAGAGAGGAAGAAGAAGTCCTCTTCTTCTTCTCCTCTATGGGAGAAGAGAGGAAGAAGAAGTCCTTCTTCTCTTCTCCTCTATGGGAGAAGAGAGGAAGAAGAAGTCCTTCTTCTTCTTCTTCTCCTCTATGGGAGAAGAGAGGAAGAAGAAGTCCTTCTCTTCTTCTCCTCTATGGGAGGAAGAGAGAAGAAGAAGTCCTTCTTCTTCTTCTTCTCCTCTATGGGAGAAGAGAGGAAGAAGAAGTCCTTCTTCTTCTTCTCCTCTATGGGAGAAGAGAGGAAGAAGAAGTCCTTCTTCTTCTTCTCCTCTATGGGAGAAGAGAGGAAGAAGAAGTCCTTCTTCTTCTTCTCCTCTATGGGAGAAGAGAGGAAGAAGAAGTCCTTCTTCTTCTTCTCCTCTATGGGAGAAGAGAGGAAGAAGAAGTCCTTCTTCTTCTTCTCCTCTATGGGAGAAGAGAGGAAGAAGAAGTCCTTCTTCTATGCACAAAGACCTTCCTTTATATGAAAGAAGTAGTAATAGTCCTGTGTGGCTTTCTCTCTGTGCGAAGAATTCCTTCTCCCATACACACTAATATCCACTCACACACACACTCACAAGTCTGCAAATCAATTCTCCTGAAGTCCTGTTGATGATGACGCTGTGTTGAGACATCATTTAAATGGAAATATTTTGCACGTGATTTCAAATTGTAGTTCCCGTCCCCAACATGTACTCCCTGACACCCTACCACCCCCACACACAAACTATGATTGCACTTAAACACTTCACTTGTATTAGAAGTGCGAGCGACGTGTGTGTGTGTGAGTTCGTCTATATGTGTTATTGACATTGTTAAGGTTTCTTTTACTTCCCGTTGCTGGCTGAAGATTTCTTTGCTTTTCGAGGAGCTTGGATTGGCACGTCAATTGGCGTCATAACTACAACAACTATAACAAGAACAACAAAACCGACAAATTTCAGTTTCTTGAATCTTTCTAAACTATTGGTGTTGGAGTTGTTGTTGCTGTTGCTGTCGTTATCGTTTGCCGTCATGTCACATTTAACGTCAGCTGAGAGAAGAATTTTGTCAAAGAATTTCAATTTGAAGATGATTGAGTAAAATCGGAGGGTGGGGTGGGGCGGCGATGGGTGAGACAAATGGCAAAGATTTGAAAAAGTTATAAAATCGCAATTGACTTGTACGACATCCTGTTACCCCTCCATATTATTGATATACTTGGATGACGATGTGTGTGTGGGTGAGGGTGTACATGTATGCGTAGTTGGGATAAGTTTTCAGTTAAATTGCGTATCCTTGTGTAAATGGCAGGGAAATTGAAAAGGAGTCTTAGTGCGAATGAGATGTGATTGCTTTTCATTTAGTTCCTGGATTAAGGTTACATGGAAAAGGTAATAAAGAGAACTACTATGGACGGTTTTCGCTCGTGTTAAGTAACATCATAAAGGGATTCCTGGTATAATAGGACCGTAAAAATAAATATCGGGAAGACTCAGACACCTGGTAAGCATTACATGCTACCCTATGTAGTGTGTGAGGTCTACGATAAAACACGTGATAAATGGGTTAAGTTCGACTGGGCTGTAATGGGGGGTGGTCTAGGATATAACACGCAAAATGTCTGTAAGGAATAAGTGAAAGTCGAACAAATTACTGAATATTTCTAAATCTTAGAAAACAAGATTAACAGATGCCATAAAAAAGAAACTGTTCAATATTCCTTCCGGTAAATTATGAAAGAAAAACAAGTTGAAAGCAGTAAGTTCGGCCGGGCCGAACTTTAAATACCCTCCACCATTTGCAAAGAATTTAGAAATTTTCAAAAAATAAAATCCGTTAAAAATTCTGTTAAAATCTTAAAAATACCGAATATAGCCATATATTGGGGTCTATACGACGTGGACCTACATATTCAAATTCGAAAATTGAAATAAACGGTGAATAATGTAGCTAAAATCATCAAAATACCGTTACATCGGAGCTATATGAAGACCTGGACCTGCAAAGACAATTTTCTGTCACAGGCTGTAGCATCCATTACGAACTTCAAATACGACATCTCAAACAATTTCGGAGAGTATTGTGCCTAAAAACGTCAAAATATCGAATATAGGCAGGTACTGATATATGGAGCCTATACGAAGACCTGGACCTGCATAGACAATTTTCTGTCACAGACTGTAGTTTCCATTACGAACTTTAAATACGTAATTTGAAACATTTCCGGTGAATAATGTCGCTAAAATCATCAAAATACCGAATATTGGGAGGTACCGTTATATGGGGGCTATACGAAGACCTGGACCTACACAGCCAATTTTCTGTCATAGGCTGTAGTATTCATTACGAACTTCAAATACCAAATTTGAAACAATTCCGGTGAATAATGTCGATTAAATCACCAAAATACCGAAAAAAAGGGAGATACCATTAAATGGGGGCTTTACCAAAACGTGGACCTACATGACCCATTACCCAATGCCAAAAGTCCTGCAAACATAATTCACATTTGAGTACAATTTTATCAACCTACTTCATTTCGTTCGGAAGCTAGAGTGATTTCCACAGACGGACGGACATCGCTAAATCGACATAGAATTTTATGCTGATCAAGGTTATATATACTTTGTGAGGTCTAAAATGTATATTTCGAGGCGTACAAATATTTAAATAGCGGCCTTGGCTGGTCATGCAGTATCCTAGAAAGCAAATATGGCCAAAATAATCCTCCTTTATTTTTGTGAACAAAAAATTGTTCAGCATGGCCTGGTAACGTAACGGCCACTACTTCCTCCTTTATCGAAGAAAAAATGTCCAATAATGTCTCTGTACCAAAACCTTACGCTTCTCCTCTCTTCCTCCAAAATCTGTACGCAATTTTTACACACATTCTGCATTATTACTATGATTATATCCCCAGCCACGTGGCTGGAGGGAGTGTAGATCATTTGATACGACCAAAACTTGCGACATCGAAATAACGGTTTTAGAGCCTAGGTCTCTTTGAACCAAATCCATTTCAGGACATTTGGAGCCGATTAAGCGATGTCCGTCCGTTCCGTCTGTTTGACTGTCTGGCTGGGGCGCACGATAACTGCCGAAGGGAGTATTCGAATTAGTCCAATCTTGGTACATTGTAATATTATTGTCATACTTAGATCGAGTTCGGATATGGGCAATATTAATCTACCACTTCTGGTACCTCCCCCACGAAATTTTCAAAAAAAATATTTTACTGCAGAGAAAGAGGAAGGATAATCCGACTTATTTTTATTAACCTAAGGTCTGGTGTGAAGATAGGATGTATAGGTCCACTCCTTCTGGTACCTCCACAAAGGGTCACCATTTTAAATTCATAAAACACGAAATTAACATCCGATTCCATTCAGACTTGGCACATCTCAATATTTCCACAAAACACAATATCTGTTATAGAGATGGTCGAAATTTTGAATAACCTGAACGATCATAAAATCCAAAAAAAGCATATGGTTCTCTTCAAATTATTTTAATTTTCAAAAATCTTTAATTTTGAATTTGACCGAGGATATTAGTAAAACCATTACAAAATGGATCCCATATAACTGTCTGTCCAAAACTATTTCAATGTCTCCATATTCAAACCCAAGAAACCAACAGTGATCTTAATAGCAATTTAGTAACATTTAGTCTGCATATCCAGAACCGGGATTTCTACCCAATTTTGTACCACTTAACACTTTTTGTACTATTTTACAACACATATCCAACCCCAATCTATATTTTAACCCCACATACCGACAGATCCCTTCACCAACACCAAATGTAGTAATTTTCGAACTATTATTTTACACATTTTCAAAACAATCTCCATATCTCAACCTAAGATACCAATAGTAATGTTAATATCAAATTTCAGGATTTCTGCTCCTCCGTTGCCAAATATAGTACCATTTAGTACAACTATAGTACATGTTTCCAAAACTACCTCCATATCTCAACACCAGATACCAAGAAAGATACCTTAATATGAAGTTTCGGAATTCCATCTCTATAGATTCACTCAATACCAAATATAGTACAATTCAGTACACATTTTCAAAACTATTTCCATATCTCGAAAGTTAAACAATTTTTAATGGCCTCCACCATAGTATGGAGGGTATATTAAGTTTGTCATTCCGTTTGTAACACCTCAAAATATATATTTTAGACCCCACAATGATATATATATTCTTGATCGGCATAAAATTCTATGTCTAATGATTTATCAATATCCGTCCGTCTATTCGTCTGTCCGTGTGTGAAAACCACTCTAGCTTCCGAACGAATTGAAGTAGAATGATAAAATTGTACTCAAATGTGTATTATGTCTGCAGGACTTTTGGTATTGAAAATGGGTGATGTAGGTCCACGTTTCGGTATAGCCGCCATATAATGGTACCTCCCTTTTTTCGGTATTTTGATGATTTTAGCGACAATATTCATCGGAATTGTTTCAAATTTGCTATTTGAAGTTCGAAATGGATGCTACAGCCTATGACAGAAAATTGTCCGTGCAGGTCCACGCCTTCATATAGCCCCCATATAACGGTACCTCACCATATTCGGTATTTTGATGATTTTAGCGACATTATACACCGGAATTATTTCACGTTTTATAACACCCATAGTACCTCCCTATATTCGATATTTTAGCTACATTATAAACATATTTTTTTCAAGTTTCGCATTTAAAAATTGTAATAGCTTATGACAAAAGTTGCCTATGTCCACGTCGTCGTGTAGACCCTAATATACGGCTACATTCGGTATTTTAAAATTTGAACAGAATTTTAAGGGATTTTATTTTTTTGAAAATTGCCAAATTCGTTCCAGATGGTGGAGGACATTCAAAGTTCGGCCCGTCCGGTTTTCGGTTCGGATTTTTATTTGTCACTTCTTTGGTGTCCCAAAGATTCGAACCCGCTACCATAAATTTTGTAGTTGGGCGTGCTACTCTGTGCGCCCCTACCCTCTATTTAGTGTGCTCACACTAAGTCATTCTTTTTTAACTTACTGGAAATGCAGAGAATACCCTCTGTTTTCATTACTAGTAATGCAGAATGCTACAAATGTGCTTACCAATTTTGACGGGCCTATTGTAGTCATAAGAATCATAGTCTAAAGAGTCTCCAGCACCTCTCGACCTTTATAGTCTCTTTAAATTTTAAAATTAGTTAAGATTTGTTCGAATTGGTCACCTTTGGCACAAATTATGGCCTTCAAATGGCAAATAAAACCGTCACACGCTTCTCAAATGTTGCTCGCAGTATTTTGGCCCATTCCCGTCGAATGTTTTCTCATCGGAGAAAACCAAATTCGGCAGTTCACCACTTTCGGCCAAGCGAAGCAACTCTTTAGCTCTTTTGAGTCTATTTTCTTTCCGTTGCAGTGTAAGTTCTTGCACTTCTTGGAATTTCAATGGCTTTACCCCGAGCTCATTTTTCAATATTTGCCGAATGGAATATTGCGATATGTTCAGCTCACGAGGCATTTTTTCGGCCACTACGAGGAGGGTTTCGATCAAGTCGCTTCTTTACTTTTCGAACCATTTCTGCTGATGTTGCTGTTTCTTCTGTCTTCCGTCTACTTCCTTGACGTCGGGCTACGCATTCAGTATATCGGTAACGAGCGATGATACGAGAGCTGGAGTGCTCTAACGATAGGCACTTGTGGTTTTCCAGCCAAATATAAAGAAATCACACTTGATCACGCTTGAATTCCATCACAAATAACTTTTTTTCTGAAAATTCTCATCAAAATCCTTTTGTACGCTTGTAGACAATATAATGAGCAGTCTCTGGAGTAATTTTAACAGCTGTCGGACGAGTAGCTTAGAAATTATAGCAGTCTGATGTTAGTTGCAGTTTTTGCATTTCACCTTGTATATTCCGTCTTCACACCAGATGTGGTGTTGCTTGAAATGTTGAGATGTGCGAAGTTTAAAGGCAATCGGACTCTTACTTGACATTTTTTTATAGTTATAATTATTCAAAAAATTTTAACCCTTATTGAATATTGGAATTTGAAAAGTTTGCACAAAATCGAATGATCCTTTCCATTTTTATGAGGTAAATTATTATTTATTTATTTATTTATTTATTTATTTTTTTTTTTTTGAAAATATTTATCTTTTGTGGGGGAGGTACCAAAAGTAGTGGGCCGATATTGCCCGTCTCGGAACTCGATTTAAGTTTGATAATATTATTTCGAAGGTTTACCTGATGAGTATGATTTATTGCCTCAAAAATCCCACTATGGGGGCCGTGTGACCTCAAGTCAGACATACATTACCCGACTGTATAGATCTCATAGCCTATAGGTCGTTATAATTTTTTAACACCCGCAATACGAATTTTCAATTCCAAACTGAGTTTTTCACCACTTTGAGGTTTAGTTTGTTGTACAGTGTAATTATATCCTTTTCACTAACTGACAGTAAGGGGTATTTCAAATATTTTAAAGTAAGAGCCTCAAACAATACCCCCTAGTGATTTTTCTAAATATTTCCGAACATGCGTCAAAAATCTATCAAACATATCAATCAATAGCCGGCGTCAAAAACAAACATTTCAATATTCCCACATGCCTATATGCACACATGTTTATTTAAATATATTAAAACAAATTGTTACAATATTCAAAACCTACAGAAATTCCAATCAAAAAATCTCTGAAACAGACACCGCACAGCAGAAACCCTAACCGACGTCTCACAACAAGTGGTAAATGAAACAATAGAAAACTATCCACTCTCCACTGCTCGATACAATGGCAAACTATGCGAAACAAGCTTTGTTCAATCCTTCAGGGGAGGAGGCCACACGCTTGGGTAGGAAGTCAAGGGGTTGTCTGCCTAAACACACACAGCTATGAACTCAAACAAATTGATGCCGGCTAAATGCATTTTTGCAAACTAGGAATTCCCTCTCCCCTTTAAACACCCTTCGCTAGCTATACGTGTAACACCAACAACAACTGCAAATAGTTATGGCATTGTTGTTGTTGTTTGTGCAGTTGTAGTTTAGTTGAGAACAGAACAAAACAGAAGCAAAGCATTAAATAGTTTACCCAAACGTTTCCAGTCGAACTGAGAGTGCATTTGCCAAGCGTCAGTTATCGCGGCCAGTCGGACAACGGCAAATCGTCTCAAGTTCTAATCGACAAGTGGAAGTGAAAAAAAATAGTTCTTACTTTTATTTTCTCCAACTATTCGCAAGTGGAAACCCAAACAAAATACCTATCAACAAACAACAAAGAAGTCAAACAAAAATTAAAAACATTAAACTTAATTAGAATTTGTAATTGTTTTTATTGATTGGTTGATTTACTGGAACACAGGCATGTCTGTGAATATCCATTGGTTCCGCCATGGCCTGCGTTTGCACGATAATCCCGCTTTGCTAGAAGCTATTTCGGATAAAAACAGAGGCATCAAACTGTTGCCGGTCTTCATATTTGATGGCGAAAGTGCGGGTAGGTGTTGAATGGTGTGTGAGTGTGTGAGAGAGAAGCATTTGACAAGTTATGAGTGTGAACAGTGTTGTCAATATACGTAAGTGTTTTTAAAGCGCCATATAGATATGGTAAATGGGGAAAATTGTCACTTAAACAGCTGAATAAAATATAAAGAAGCAAAAAAATTAGCTCAGATCAGCGGGTTGGAACTTTTGATATTCTCCACTATAAATAGGCTTCTAGGCTTAACTCTATTTTAGTAAAAACTCTCGGATTTTTTCAGAGGTAGGGATTTGCACCCCGATCCGAGAAAGTATTTTTTCTTTGGAGACGGACCCGGATATTTGACCCAAAAGTTCGGGTACTAGACCTACTAAACCTATATGGACAATTTTCGTATCATTTTAAAGCTAATGGGTCGAACTTTGACTACCCTCCATCATTTGAAACGACTTTGGCAATTCTCAAAAACAATAAAATCCATTAAAAATTCTGTTAAAATCTTAAAAATACCGAATGTAGCCGTTATATTAGGGTCTATACGACGTCGTGGACCTGCATAGGTAACATTTGTCATAAGCCATTACAATATTCAAAAAAAAAATCGGTATTAATGTAGCTAAAATGATCAAAATACCGAATATCGGGAGGTACCGCTATATAAGGGGCTATACGAAGACGTGGACCTGCACAGACAATTTTCTGGCTTAGGCTGTAGTATCCATTGCGAACTTCAAATATCAAATTTGAAACTATTCCCGTGAATAGTGTTTCTAAAATCATCAATATACCCAATATCGGGAGGTACCGCTTTATGTGGGCTATACCAAAACGTGGACCTACATGGCCCATTTTTAATACCAAAAGTCCTGCAAACATAATGTACATTTGAGTAAAATTTTATCAATCTACTTCAATTCGTTCGGAAGCTGACGGATAGACGGACGGACACCGCTAAATCGACATAGAATTTTATGCTGATCAAGATTATATATACTTTGTGGCGTCTAAAACGTATATTTCGAGGTGTTACAAACGGAATGACAAACTTAATATACCCTCCATACTATGGTAATAAAAACTAAAACAGCTGAAAGGACCATCAGCAAGTAAAAATCTATTAACGACGGGTTCGAACTTTTGGTAATCTCCATAATTAGGGAAAAATATGAATTTTGTTGAGACTAGGTACTCGAACTTATATATTGTTTCTGAGAAGAAATAGGTAGGTTTTTAAAATTCAGGAAATATATCTCCAATATATCCATTATTGCATAAATAATCTCATCGCCAAGATTTGCATACGCTACACCTCATAGTGGTCAGGGTATTATGTCTTTGTGCATTTGTTTGTAACATGGAGAAGGAAGCAAGATAGACCCATAGTTACTTTTGATGATCTTCATAGAATCACTTTATGCATGTCAGTCCGTCCGTCTTTCTGTCCATGTATTTTTGTGAACAAAATGCAGATCGCATTTTCTATCCGATTGAGGTGAAATTTTCCAAACAATATTTGTTTGGCCCTATTGAAATTGGTGAGAATCGGCTGAAATTTAGACATAGCTTCCATATATATCATCAACCGATTGTGGGGTTAATGTGCACCAAATGTCAAATATCGGTCAATATGACCTGAAATTTGGCTCATCCGATCGAATTCAGTCTGGAAACAAGTACATAAAATTAGGTGAAAATCGGTTCAGATATAGCTATAGCTCCCATATATATGTTTCATCCGATTTGGTGTTTAAGACCCTCACATTCGTAATATGCATTCGACAACAATCTTAATTGGTATCAGATATCTTATAGAGCTCGGAAATACCTTTACCAAATTTTATTGAGATTGCCTAAGATTTGGATATAGCTCCCATATACATATATCCTTAATCTGATTTCAGGTTTATTGAGCAAATAATGGTTAATATCCCCAAATGTCAAGTTTTAGTTGATTTGGTTGAAAGTGGTGACAGAAGCTACCAAAATAACGAAAATCGGAGATACTGCTATATGGGAGCTATACTAATTAGTGGACCTAAATCGAAAATTGTTTGCAAAGAGAGAACAGACCTACTGAGATTCCCAATTGTCAAGTGTCGTAAAATTTGATTGGACATTGTGGCAGAAACCTTCAAAATACTGAAAATGTGAAGGTATCGTTTTATGGGGGCTATACCAATCAGTGGAGCTGAAACAAACTTTTTTTGCAAGGAGTGAACCACCAACCAACAAGAACCCTAAATATAAAGTTTCAGCTGATTTGGTTGTACATTGTGGCAGAAACCTTCAAAATACTGAAAATCTGCAGATATCGTTAGATGAGAGCTATACCCAAACGTAGATTAATATATCCCATTTCCAATATCAATCAGCCTGCTAAATTGCAAAGCTCTAGATTAAATAATGTGCACTCTATCGGGATTTCAAAAGACTGACGGACATCGCTAAATTGCCTTATAATTTTATTCTGATCAGGAATATACAGGGTGAGATAAAAAACTGCAACAAAGTCAAACGCCATAATTTTAACATTTTTTTTTAATTTTATTGAATGAAAGCAAAAAATGTCGGAAATAGCATCAAAATTAAGAATTAGTTTAGATTTGTTCGAATTGGTCCCCTTTGGCACGAATTATGGCCTTCAAGCCGCCAATGAAATCGACACACGTTGCTCGAATGTTGCTCTGCGGCATTTTGGTCCATACCCGGCGAAGCGCTTGCATTAGGTGATCGACACTTTGGTATTTTTTTAGTGACAACCTTGCTTTCCAAAATACTCCAGACACAATAGTCCAACGGATTGGTATCCGGAGATTTGGTGGATATTGTGCGCTGGAAATGAAGCGAGGAACCTCCTTTTGTAACGACTCTTGGGTGGCTCGTGCTGAGTGCAATAGTGCTGAGTCCTGTTGGAATGTCCAAGGTCAAAATGTTTGTGTGCGCAAGGCTTTAATACACCCTCCAGAATATTTTCGTGATAATATTCGGCATTCATTCTGATGTCACGGTCGATTAATACGAGCGGACAGCGACCATCGCCTGTTACGACGGCACACATTATCACCATAGCCGTGACTTGAGTTCTGGTGGCCAACCGAAGGTGCACATTTTCAGCTGACCTCTTTAGCAAGTAAATCCGATAATTTTGTTTGTTTACAAACTGCTGGACAACGAATGTTTTCTCATCGGAGAAAACCAAATTCGCTGGAGTGAAAATTAAATGCTGGAGTGCTCTATCGATAGCCACTTGTGGTTTTTCAGCCAAATATAAAGAAATCACACTATCACGCTTGAATTCCATCACGAATAACTTTTTTCTGGAAAATCTCACCAAAATGCTTTTGTACACTTGTAAACAATGTAATGAGCTGGCGAAGGAATAATTTTAAAAGTTGTCGGACGAGTAGCTTAGAAATGACAGCCGTCTGAAGTTGGTTGCAGTTTTTTCATCTCACCCGGTATATACATGGCCGATTGTTTTTATACCCAACTACATTTAAATTTTGTCATTCCGTTTGTAACTCCTCGAAATAAGAATTTTAAGCCCCACAGAGTGTATAATTGATCAGCACTTCCTATGACAGAAAATTTCCTATACAAATCCACGTCTTCTTAGACGCCATTTAACCATACCATCCGATATTCGATATTTTGCGGTTTTTTATCCACATTTTCAACGGAATTAACTTAATATTGGTATTTGCAGTTCACAATAGGCACCATTTACATTGACAGATAAATACGTGTTCTACCAAATATTCTGTATTTAAATAATTTTTCAGCGAAGTTTTATAAAAATTTTGTAAGTTTATTCCAAATGGTACAGGTTATTCAAAATTTCATACATTTTTTCGAATTGAATGTTTATTTGTTTTTTCTTTTGAAAATTTTCTTATAGCTATTAAAAAATCACCCTTTAGAAGTAATTTTTTTCCATAAGGACTTTGATGCCCCTTAGTTCCACACTGAAAATAACTCTCTTTGTTATTTTTCATCTTGGGCGCCATTTGCACCCAACAGCATTACATAAGTATTTCAAAGTGATTTTAATTATTTTTTTTCTCTCTTTTACAGGCACCAAATGTGTTGGCTATAATCGTTTCAAGTTTCTCTTGGACTCACTCAAAGATCTCGATGATCAATTTCGTGCCATTAGCGGTGGCAATGGTGGCCGCCTCTATCTCTTTCAAGGAAATCCAGTGCAAATATTTCGTAGCCTACATGAAAAATTCCGTATTCACAAGTTGTGTTTCGAACAGGATTGTGAACCAATTTGGAATGAAAGAGATAATTCGGTGAAGGCACTTTGTCATGATTTGGGTATAGAAGCTGTGGAGAAAATCTCGCACACACTATGGGATCCACAGACGGTTATTGATACCAATGGTGGTATACCACCGTTGACATATCAAATGTTTTTGGTAAGTGATGTGATTCGTGTAGTGTTAATTAGTTCTGGTGAAATTGTAAATCAACTGATGCATTAAATTAAAAACCGTTGGGCGCCATTTTGATTGCCTAAATTTTTTTTACCGACTTAAGTTATTGCCTTGCTTTATTGTATAAGAGCAAGGGGAATTCATTGTTCGAAAAAAATCGAAAAATATCTTTAAAAATGTTCGAATAGTTATAGTAAAGATTCCATGACGAAAATCTGACTCCGCAGACTTTTTCTGGTGCATATGAAAAGCTTTTGAATTTCTATCTCTTGATAGCACACGGTTCAGGTTATTGGTCTGCCACCCAGACCAGCTGATGATCCCGACTGGACAAATGTGGAATTCATACAAATCGAGGAGAATCTCATTAAGGAACTAAGAGGATTTCTGGAGGTAAGTAGGGCAGAGAATAAAACCCATTTAAAATTGATTTCAAAACTACCCCCCCCCCCCCCCCCCCCCTCCACAGTTTCCAACGCCGGAACAATTTAACATTTTTCCCGAAAAACTCAGTTATTTGGCCAAAACCAAATGGATTGGTGGTGAGACCCAAGCTCTACTACACTTGCGCGAACGTCTCAATGTCGAAGAGAATGCTTTTCGCTGTGGCCGCTATCTACCCAATCAAGCTAGTCCGAATATACTCGAATCTCCGAAATCGATGAGTGCTCATTTGCGCTTCGGCTGCCTATCGGTTAGGAAATTCTATTGGGATGTCCATGATCTCTTTCGAACGGTACAACTGCAGGCGGAGGGGTTCGGCATGCAAATGTTTGGTGGTGCCCATATTACCGGCCAACTTATATGGCGGGAGTATTTCTATACAATGTCAGTCAATAATCCCTATTACGATCGCATGGAAGGTAATGCCATCTGTTTAACCATACCCTGGGCACCCACAAATATTGAGCAATTAAATCGTTGGACGGAGGGTCAAACGGGGTTTCCATTAATTGATGCTGCCATGCGTCAGTTGTTGGCTGAGGGTTGGCTACATCATACGCTGCGAAATACAGTTGCCACATTTTTGACACGCGGAGGTCTTTGGCAGAATTGGGAACATGGTTTGAGATATTTCCTCAAACATCTTCTGGATGCCGATTGGTCGGTTTGTGCCGGAAATTGGATGTGGGTTAGTTCATCGGCATTTGAACGTCTATTGGATTCATCGCTGGTCACCTGTCCCGTGGCCCTGGCCAAACGCTTGGATCCTTTGGGCACCTACATCAAACAATATGTACCCGAATTGGCCAAGGTTCCGCAACTGTTTATGTGAGTAGAAAATTCAAAAATTATTTAAAAGAAATTAAAATTTTTTCCATTCCCAGCCATGAACCCTGGCGCATGCCCCTGGAGGAGCAGGAAAAGGCGGAATGTCTCATCGGTGTCCATTATCCCAGTCCCATGATTGATCTGACCTTGGCCACAGAACGTAACATGAAGGCTATGCGTGATCTACGTATGTCCCTGACCTCGGCCGGTGCCCCAGATAAAACTCCACCCCATTGCCGGCCATCGAATGAGGAAGAAGTTCGCCATTTCTTTTGGTTAGCTGATTAAAACTTAGCTGTTTGTAATTCTTGAGATTATCTGATTTATATAACGAATTTATCTCATGTAGATAAACTTTTTTGGGAATATCTGCACATTTACCTACATGTACCTACCTACCTAGCTATCTACATAGTATAGACCTACATACATACATACCAAATGGAAATTGTTGTCGAAATACTTTTTTTGGGAAAATAAAAACTTCTCGTAAATGTTGAGTGTGAGTGAGGGGTATTTTCTTGGGGGACGTAAGGAAGAAAGGATCTACAATCTAACTGAAACAAGTTAAAAAGCAGTAAGTTCGGCCGGGCCGAACTTTGATACCCTTCACCATTTGGAACGGATTTGGCTTTTTTTTTTTAAAATAAAATCCGTTAAAAATTCTTTTAAAATCATAAAAATACCAAATGTAGCCATCATATTAGAGTCTAAACGACGACGTGGACCTGCATAGGTAGCTTTTGGTCATAAGCCATTACAATATTCAAATGAGAAACCTAAAAAAAATCGGTGAATAATGTCGCTAAAATCATCAAAATACTGAATATCGTGAGGTACCTTCATATGGGGGCAATATGAAGACGTGGACCTGCACAGACAATCTCCTGTCATAGGCTGTAGCATCCATTACGAACATCAAATACCTAATTTTAAAGAACTCCGGTGAATAATGTCGCTAAAATCATCAAAATACCGAAAATAGGGAGGTATCGTTATATGGGGGCTATACCAAAACGTGGACCCCCAATGGCCCATTTTCAATACCAAAAGTCCTGCAGACATAATATACATTTGAGTAAGATTTTATCTATTGACTTCAATTCGTTCGGGAGCTAGAGTGATTTCCACAGAAGGACAGACGGATAGATGGACTCCCCTCTTTGTGGGGTCTAAAATGTATATTTCGAGGTGTTACAAATGGAATGACAAACTTAATATACCCTCCATGCTATGGTGGAGAGTATAAAAAAAATTATTGGAAAATATTCAACCTATAATGAAAATGTTAGTAATTGGGACCATGGAACGTATGTGTTATGTCACTCTTCATACGCCACCAGGTACAATGACACTGTGCGACAAATTTCAAGTTTCCAATAATTACAGGGAAATCCAGCAAATTATGAAAGTAGAGTTAAAAATATAAGATACATGTATTAGCGTTTTGAAAGTTTATATCGTAAAGTAACCTAAATAACAGGGGGAGAGTTTCCCCCTCTCCCACACTTCTTTAAATTTTCAGATTAAGATTCCTCGGAATCCGTGCATTTTAGGTATATAGTGTCTTCAGCAATATTACAAATAAACAAATACGAGGATTATTTTGGTAGAAAATGTTAACCCTCAAGCGAGTCAACAAAGGGGTCTTTTGGGATCGTTTTTTATACCCTCAGCCATATGGCTATAATTTTTACGCCATAAATTTTACATTTCGTTTTTAATGTATTGAATGAAAGTAAAAAATGTCGGAAATAGAATCAAATTTTAGAATAAGTTTAGATTTGTTCGAATTGGTCACCTTTGGCACGAATTATTTCCTTCAAACGGCCAATGAAGCCGTCACACGCTGTCCGAATGTTGTTCTGCGGTATTTCTGCCCATTCCAGGCGAATTCGACACTTTGGTATTTTTTAGTGCAAACCTTGCTTCCCAAAATACTTCAGACACAATAGTCCACCGGATTGGTATCCGGAGATTTTGGTGGCCATTGTGCGCTGGAAATGAAGCGAAGAACCTCATTTTTTAACCATTCTTGGGTGGCGCGTGCTGAGTGCGATGGTGCTGAGTCCTGTTGGAATGTCCAAGGTCTGTGGCCAAAATGTTTGAGTGTGCAAGGCTTTAATAAACCTTTACCCCGAGCTCATTTTTATACCCTCCACCATAGTTTATTAATTAAGTTTGTCATTCCGTTTGTAAGACCTCGAAATATACATTTTAGACCCCACAAAGTATATATATTCTTGATCAGCATAAAATTCTATGTCGATTTATAAATGTCCGTCTGTCTGTCCGTCTGTCCGCCTGTGGAAATCACTCTAGCTTCCGCACGAAGTGAAGTAGGTTGATAAAAATTTACTCAAATATGTATTATGTCTGCAGGACTTTTGGTATTGAAAATGGGCTATGTAGGTTCACGTCTTCGTATAGCACCCATATAACGGTACCTCCCAATATTCGGTATTTTGATGATTTTAGCGTCATTATTCACCGGAATTGTTTCAAATTAGGTATTTGAAGTTCGAAATAGAAGCTACAGCCTAAGGCAGAAATTTGTCTGTGCAGGTCCACGTCTTCGTATAGCCCCCATATAACGGTACCTCCCAAAATTCGGTATTTTGATGATTTTAGCGTCATTATTCACCGGAATTGTTTCAAACTACGTATTTAGATTTCGTAATGGGAACTACAGTCTGTGACAGAAAATTGTCTATGCAGGTCCAGGTCTTCGTATATGCCCCATATATCAGTACCTCCCTATATTCAGTATTTTGACAAGTTTAGGTACAATATCCACCGCAATTGTTTGAGATATCGTATTTGACGTTGGATATAGCAGAAAATTGTCTATGCTGATCCAGGTCTTCGCACAGCTCCGATATAACGGTACCTCCCTATATACAATATTTTGATGATTTTAGCTACATTATTCACCGTTTATTTCAAGTTTCGAATTTGAATATGGTAATGGCTAATGGCAATAATACCTATGTAGGTCCACGTCGTATAGACCCCAATATAACGGCTATATTCGGTATTTTAAAATTTTAACAGAATTTTTTAAGGATTTTATTTTTCTAAAATTTCCAAATTCGTTCCAAATGGTGGGGGGTATTCAAAGTTCGGCCCTGCTTTTTAACTTGTTTAGTGCCAAAATACTCCAGACACAGTAGTCCAACGGATTGGTATGTGGAGATTTTATTGGCCATTGTGCGCTGGAAATGAAGCGAGGTACCTAATTTTGTAACCATTCATGGGTGGCTCGTGCTGAGTGCGATGGTGCTGAGTGCTAAGTCCTGTTGGAATGTTCAAGGTTTGCGGCCAAAATGTTTGCGTGTCCAAGGCTTTAATACACCCTCCAGAATATTTTCGCGATAATATTCGGCATTTATTCTGATGCCACGGTGGATTAATACGAGCGGAGGGCGACCAAATGTTGTTATGGAGGCCCACGACATCACCATGGCCGGCACTTGAGTTCTGGTGGCCAACCGAAGGTGCACATTTTCAGCTGACCTCTTTGGCAAGTAAACACGACCACTTTGTTTGTTTACAAACTGCTGGACAACGAATGTTTCATCCTCATCGGAGAAAACCAAATTCGGCAGTTAACAACTTTCGGCCAAGCAAAGCAACTCTTTGGCTCTTTGGATTCTATTTTCTTTCTGTTGCGGTGTAAGTTCTTACACTTTTGGCAATTTCAATGGTTTTACCCCGAACTCATTTTTCAATATTTGCCGAATGTTGCATTTTTTTCATCTCACCCTGTAAAACAGTAAAGTAATTCAGTGACTGAAGCTAGAATCTTGAAATTTTTTTGTATGGATCACTCTTGGTCCGAAGGGATCAATAAAACTGGGTTTTTGGAAATTCAGTACGAATGGTATAAAAAGATAATAAATATGGCACCTATTATATTTGAGGAAGCAGTAGGGCTAAATCTCTTAAATTTGGAATGAGGGTCACTGATGTAGTGCATGATAGATGTAAAAAAGGGTTTTTGGAAATTCGCATCATAAGTGTACGAAAAGTACTAAAATTTAATACATTTGGTAAGATTTTGTATCACGTGGACGGTTAGAGTTAAAAATTTGAAATATGAAAATTTTGATTTGAGGTTGAGGAGTAGAAAAGTACTAAGTACTATACTATACTAAATTTAGTACAATTTGAATTTGGAGTAACGAATTTAGCTGGAAAAATTAAAATTAACATTACTGTCGGATGGGTAGAATTGGGATATGGAGGTAGTTATCGAAATTTGTACTTATGTGCACGAAAAGTGCTAAGTGGTACTAAATTTGGTACCATTTCAATTTGGGTAAACCGGTATCGTTGGAATCTTGAAATTTGAAAATAAGATTATTATTGCATAGTAGGACTGAGGAGGACTGAGTTTTGGAAATTCGTACTTATGTGTACTAAGTGGTACTAAATTTGGAAAAATTTAAATATTGAGAGATCCAATAAAGTTGAAATCCTGAAATTTGGAAATAAGATTACTATGGCATTGTATTACTGAGGTATATAGGTAGTTTGTGGATATACGTACTTATGAGTACGAAATAGTACTGAATTTGGTACAATTTAAATTTTGCGTGAACCGGTAGAGTTAGAATCCTGAAATTTGAAAATAAGATTTCTATTGGACTTTATGGTGTAGGTAGTTATGAAATAGTGCACTTAACTGTATTAAATAGAAATTCCAACTTTAAGATTACGAAAACTTCTAAAATGCTATCATTTGGTATTATGTGAAGGGATAGAGATAAAAGGTGGTTTAGGAGATGTATACAAACTGTACTCAATGGTACTGAATTTGGAATAGTTTGGTTTAGGGTGAACGGATAAAGGTGATATTTTGAAATTTTGTATTCGGTTCCCTGTTGGTGGTAGGTGTGTGTGATAAAGAAATGGTTTTGGAAATGTGTACTACAAGTGCACAAAAGGTACTAAATAGTACTAAATTTGTTACAATTTGCCATTGGGTGAACTGATAGTGCATGAAATCTGACATTTGGTATTAGGGTCGCTGTTCATATGTAACCTGGACGTTGAAGGTGTTTTCAGAAATGTAAACAATAATTGTACAAAAAGTACTAAATATGGCCTTAGTTGAAGGGTAGAGATAAAATTCTGAAATTTGATTTTTAGATAACTGTTGGTATCTGAGGTTGAAATTTGGAGGTGGCTTCGGAAATGTGTACAATAGTTGTTCGAAAAGTGCTAAAGAATTTAACTAACTTAGTATTGGGTGAAGTAATAGAGATAAAATTCTGAAATTTGATATAGATGTCAATATTGGTGTCTGTGGTTAAGATATGGAGGTGGTTTTGGGAATGTGTGCTATAATTGTTCGAAAAGTACTTAGTAGTACTAAATTGATTTGAAGGGACAGAGCTAGTATCTGAAGTTGAAATTAGGAAGTGCGTACTATACTTGTTCGAATAGTGCTAAAGTTTACTAAATGTGGTCTTGCATGAAGGGATAGACCTGGAATCCTCAAATATGATGCTGAGGTCTCGGTTGGTATCTGTGTTTGAGATTTGGAGGTGATTTTGGAAATGTGTACTATAACAGTACGCAAAGTACTAAATGGTACTTAATGCTTACTGTTCGAAAAGTACTAAATTGAACTAAATTTGGTATTGCTTCGCCCAATACCGTGGAGTTTTGTATTGCGATAAGTGTTGGTGCCTAGGATTGAGGTATGGAACGGTTTTGCAAATGTGTACTAGAATTATACGAAAAGTACTAAATGTTACTAAATGTAGTACTGAGTAAATGTATAGAGCTGTAATCACGAAATTTGATATTGAGCTCTCTTTTAATGTCTGGTGTTTTCGGTTAGTATTTTCAGAAATGTGGACATTCCAACCACGGTAAAAATAATACAAACTATTTTGTCAAATTTCAAATTGTCAAATTTCTATGTCAAATAAAGTGGCCTGTATTGTAATTCCAATAAACATACAGATGGGCATCACAAAATCGATGTAGAATATTTTGTTGATCAAAATTGTGAGGCGTTAAAACGGAATCATATATATTTCCATGGAGGCGGGTATAAAAATCAACAAACATATTCGAATAATTATTCAGATATGAACAATGAAATGGGAATAACCATATAACAATCAAGTTCCCACACTATGGCCCAAGTGCGAAAAGCTACAGGGTCTGTTTTAAAGTCGAGACTCATATTTAATTAGAACAGTTGGGCGCCATGGGGATTACCAATGAAGCTCTAAAGCAATTGTAAGCATGGGTTTGATTTTACCTACTTCTAAGATATATGAACTGATTTGGAATCCAACCTGCAATATGGCACTATATTATACTAGCTTTACAATTTTGTACTTAAAAACTGTGATCGTTCACGAAAATCAAATAAAACTTACAGGCGAAATAAGGAAAGCACTCTCACATATAGCGTTCTCTTTTACTCTAATCCACAGAAAATCCTGATATAACCCAATATAGGGAAAATCAGAAAATTTTCAATATCAGCCTAACATCATTTTTATACCCTACAACAGTATGTGTTGGGGGTATTATAAGTTTGATTGGGCCAGAATTTATGTAACACCTCGAAATATTGGTTTCCCATATAGGAAAGTATATATGGATCTTCCTAGCTCGCCGAGCTGAGTCGATCTAGCTATGTCCGCCCGTCCGTCTGTCCATGTTAATTTGTAATCACGCTACAGGTCGCAATTATGGCCCGATCCTAACGAAATTTTGCACGAAGGTGGGGTTAGGGTCAGAATAGAAGCCTATTTCTTTGGAGATGATCGCCAAATGTTTAGGTGTTGAAATGGACCAAATACTGAAAAAATGTTGGATTTTGCAGTAGCTATACAGGTTGCAATTATAGACCAATCGACGCGGAATTTCGCATGTAGCTAGAGTTTAGGACGGGGAAGAAGCCTACCAATTTGGGTGGTCATCGGATAATATTTAGCGGGTAAAATAGACCATATATTTTGTGTTGAAAAAATTCAAAAATTTTCATTAAACCGCGAATATTTTAAATCCCGGCGAAATCACAAAGCCATGACAAGGTTACTTCTGATCTTTACATTGGTGTTAATATCCAACAAATCGGATATATAGCAAAATATGTGCGATATATATGTCTATTAAAGGAGATATGCTTGAAAGATCTCTTATATGTCGAGAACGGCTTAACTGATTTCGACAGTTCTCATTAATTCAGAATGGCCTCTTGGCAGGAAAGAAAAAACGTCTAAAAAATCGCATAAAAATATCTCTCTAAAGATGAAAATATTGATTTTGTAACTTTTTCTCATATTTTTTCAATTTTGTCATATTTTCATTTTGAATTAAACATTTGGTAATATTTCTACAGCTAACAAAACTAAGTAGTTAGAATATCAGGATATCATATACAGATCGCATTTATGGCCCGATCCTTACGAAATTTTGCATGGGGATAAGATGAGGGTCAGAATAGAAGCCTACTTTTTTTGGAGATAATCGCCATATATTTAGGGGTTGAAATGGACCAAAAAAACTGTAAAATTGTCAGCAGGTCGTAATTATCGCCCGATCCAAACGCACATTTGAATGGGGGTTACCGGACATTGCAAAAACCAAGCAGTTTTGGATGACCATCCAAAAATATTCAATGTGTGAACAGTTTGCCAACTTTTGTAGACAAAATACGAAAATGTCCATTCCAGTGACTTTTTGGAGAATTCACAAATACAGGAAAGACGCACTTCTGACTATTTCGTTAACGCTGATTTCGTTGAAGAATATAGTCGAATGTCTGTATCTCACATAGATGCGTTTAAGTCAAAAACCAATAATAAATGTTAATCTTTTGCCACTTCTGAGAGATTATAGGTCTTTGGGAAATATTGATTCCAAATCTAGGAAGACCATTTAAGTGCAACATCTACCAATAAATTGGATATGAGCAAATTAGTTTAAGTTGCTATTATTTGAACATTAAAGAACGAAACCTGATGGTTTTCTTTTATTATTTGTCAGAATATCTTGTGGAATTCTTTGGAGTATCTCGCCTATATAAACTGTATCGGTTATTATGGTGTTGTAGGGTATTCAACGGTCGGCCCCGCACGACTGTAGCCTTTGCTTACTTGTTTTTTTTCTGCAGTTTACACCCTACATATTTTCTAACTAGCTTCCTTCATAGAATTAATTGCCTTTCACAGCAATCGACTTTAAGTGCTACACAGTTCTCTATTCTCGACTTTTGTATCACTCACCCAACCGGCACACTTATAAAACTCGTTTCATACTCTTTTTTGTTCTCATAACTGCTGCTAATTTAAATGCAATAATCCGATGTTCGTATCGATGTAATCATAACTAGAGGATTTGTTAACAAAGAGATGCTGACTGCAGTCGATGCGGCAAATGGCAACAAGGAATTGCCTTATTACGCAGTTAATCCTTGGCATTATTATTAGTCGAGAGATGCACAGACAATTGCTTCTTTCATTCTTCGGAATCGCTTAGTGGCATTATGGCGTTGTGTGTGTTAGTGTACGTGTCTGCCTGCGTTGAGAGGATTTGTGTACAGGATAATTATAAAGAGGATATGCAATTCCCTTCATTGCAGTTAAGTCAACAAAGGATCTTGGCTAATAATACATTTATTGGGCATTGGCACAATTAGTCGTCCGCACAAATCTTTGGTGGGTTGGCTGGGAATTGTAGTTGGAAATTTGTTGTCGATTAAAGACTTTGTAACGAGGATCAGAGTGTTTTATTAAAAATGCAGTGTTTTGGAGAATATTTGAAACGATTGTAAATTTAAATTTCTGAACTATCGACGTCCGGTTGTCAAAGCTCTCAACTTTCTTTCTCTCTCGCCCTCTTCTCTCTCAAACTAAGTTTTTGTTGAACTATCGCGATGTATTGACTTGTTATCAACGAGCTACATGCGAGCCATCGAGTAGCTACTGGCGAGTAATCTACAGGAAAAAGACAAGCTTTTGACGATTAACTTTCAACCTTTGGACGAGCTATTAAAAATCTTTGAATAAGGTATCGAGGCTGTCTTTGAATAAGGTTTATAAGGTTCGGCCAGGTCGAACTTTGAATATCCCCACCAATTGAAACGAATTTGGCAATTTAAAAAAAATCCGTTAAAAATTCTGTTTACATCTTAAAAATAGCAAATATAGCTGTAATATTGGGGTCTATACGACGATGTGGATCGGATTTGTGCGGACGACAGCTTTTGTTATAAGCCATTACAATATTCAAATACAAAACTTGAAAAAAATCCAGTGAAAAATTTAGCTCAAATCACCAAAACACCGACTATAGGGAGGTACGGTTACAACGGGGCTATACGAAGACTTGGATCTGCATAGGCAATTTTCTGTCACAGGCTGTAGCACCTATTAGGAACTTCAAATACGAAATTTCAAACAATTTCGGTGAATATTGTACCTAAAGTTGTCAAAATATCGAATATAGGGAGGTACTGATATATGGGGCCTATACGAAGACCTGGACCAGCATAGACAATTTTCTGACATAGACTGTAGTTTCCAATACAAAGTCTCAATACGAAATTTGAAACAACTCCGGTGAATAATGTCGGTAAAACATCAAAATACCGAATATTGAGAGGTACCGTTATATGGAGGCTATACGAAGACCTGCACCTGCATAGACATTTTTCTGTCATAGGATGTAGTACCTATTAGGAACTTCAATTGCGAAATTTGAAATACCTTCGGTAAATAATTTCGCCAAAATAATCAAAATTCCGAATATAGGGAGGTACCGTTATATGGACGCCATACGAAGACGTGGCGTGCATACACAATTTTTTGTCATAGGCTGTATTTCCCATTACTAACTTTAAATACGTAATTTGAAAGTACTCCGGTGAATAATGCCACTAAAATCATCAAAATACCGAATATTGGGAGGTACCGTTTTATGGGGGCGATATATGAAGAATTGGACCAGGACTGACAATTTTCTGTCATAGGCAGTAGTACCTATTTGGAACTTCAATTACGAAATTCCAAACAATTTCTGTGAGTATTGTACCTAAATCGTCAAAATACCGAATATAGGGAGGTACTGAAATATGGGGCCTATACGAAGACCTGGGCCTGCATACGCAATTTTTTTCATAGGCTGTAGTACCCATTACGAACTCTAAATACGAAATTTGAACTCAACTCCGGTGAATAATGTACCTAAAATCGTCAAAATATCGAATATCGAGGGGTACCGTTGTATGTGGGCTATACGATATCGTGGACCTATATAGACATTACAATTCCAGGGGGTAAGGTGCTTAGAAAGAACTTCTAGTATTGATTTTTAGGCAATTCCATTGAAAAATATAGCTAAAATCATTAAAATGCCGAATATAGGGTGGCACCCTGTATGGGAGCTATACGATATCGTGGACCTGTATAGACAACACTCTTCCAGGAGCTTTTGTGGATTTTCAGAAAATTTAATTGAAAAATTTGGCTACAACCATCAAAATGGCAAATATCGGGGGGTACCGTTATATGGACGCTATACGATATCGTGGACCGATATAGCCCATCTTCAAACTTGACCTGCCTGCTTTAACTCTAGCGCGATTACAACTGACGGATTGAAGGATAGGACTAAATCGGCTTAGAATTTTACGCTGATCAAGAATACAGGGTGAGATAAAAAACTGCAACAAAGTCAAACGCCATAATTTTTACATTTTTTTAAGTTTTTTTGAATGAAAGCTTAAAATGTCGGAAATAGAATCAAATTTTAAATAAGTTTAGATTTGTTCGAATTGGTCACCTTTGGCACGAATTATGGCCTTCAAACGGCCAATGAAACTGTCAAACGCTGCCCGAATGTTGCTCTGCGGTATTTTGGCTCATTCCCGGCGAAGCGCTTGCTTGAGATGATCGACACTTCGGTATTTTTTAGTGCCAACCTCGCTCTCCAAAATACTCCAGACACAATAGTGCAACGGATTGGTATCCGGATATTGGAGATTGGTGGCCATTGTGCGCTGGAAATGAAGCGAGGAAGCTCATTTTGTAACCATTCTTGGGTGACGCGTGCTGAGTGCCATGGTGCTGAGTTCTGTTGGAATGTCCAAGGTCTGCGGCCAAAATGTTCGCGTGCTAAAGGCTTTAATACACCCTCCAGAATTTTTCGCGATAATATTCGGCATTTATTTTGATGCCTTTGTCGATTAACATGTGCGGAGAGTGATCATCGGCTGTTATGGCAGCCCACACTATCCCCACAGCTGGCGCCGGCACTTGAGTTCTAGTGCCCAACCGAAGGTGCACATTTTCAGCTGACCTCTTTGCCAAGTAAACACGATCATTTTGTTTGTTTATAAACTGATAGACAACGAATCTTTTCTCATCGGATAAAATCAAATTCGGCAGTTCACCATTTTCGGCCAAGCGAAGAAACTCTTTAGCTCTTTTGAGTCTATTTTCTTTCCTCCTGTTGCGGTGTAAGTTTTTGCACTTTTTGGAATTTTATTGGCTTGGCTTTACCCCGAGCTCATTTTTCAATGTTTGCCGAATGGAATATTGCGATATGTTCAGCTCACGAGCCATTTTTCAGCCACAGCGACGCGGGTTTCCATCAAGTCGCTTCTTTACTTTTCGAACCATTTCTGCTGATGTTGCTGTTTTCTTCCGTCCACTTCCTTGACGTCGGGCTACCCAACCAGTATCACGGTAACGAGCGATGGTACGAGACACAAAAAATTTATTCTCATTTAAATGCTGGAGTGCTCTAACGATAGCCACTTGTCGTTTTCCAGCCAAATATAAAGAAATCCAACTATCACGCTTGAATACCAAATAACTAACTTTTTTTTGGAAAATTCTCACCAAAATGCTATGTACGCTTGTAAACAATATAATGACCTGTCACTGAAATAATTTTAGCAGATGTCGGTTGAGTGACTTAGAAATGACAGCAGTCTGAAATTGGTTGCAGTTTTTGCATCTCACCCAGTATACCCTCTCTAGCAATATGGCTGAGGGTATAAAAAAATAATTATCCTTTTAATTTACTCTTTAAAAATCCGCGATTTTAGCTCCGACATAGTTTCAAAAAAATTTATTATGTCTTCTCCCCTTTTATAACCCCTCCACTTGCTTTCGAAATTTAAGATACGCTGACATTTCAAGGATACATATGAAAGGTGAAGAAAACAAAGCAAACATTTCTAAATACACAATGACCATTCTGACATGGAGTACAGGAAAAAAAAACGTTAAGAGAATATTGATCCACACCCTCACAACATCCACCCCCCTATCCTTCGCTCAAGTCAATGTGCCAATATGCATTGCCCTCACGTTTCATTGCACATTCATGTGACTGGCAGTACCTTTTAGCTGATATCTGCAAATATAACTGAGTGCAGTAAAACAAAAAAAGGAGAACCTGGAAGAGCAAGCAAATCCAGAACTGAGGGGTCATAAAGTTATGTGACCACTGCAAACAGAAATCTCGTTTTTCTTTGTGGCTGCCATGGCAAAAACCTGGTGTATGAATGTACCTGGATATCTGTTAAGTCATGTTTTTAATTGGCATTGCGGAATGACATTGGTTATTGTTGGTGTTTTGTTTTGTCTTCTAACCTCCATTTCTTAAAAAATCTCCCCAGGCAAAGGTATGTAATTGGAATAGTTTTTATTTCATAACCATTTTCGAATGGAGAAAAAATGTTCACGTTTTTCAACCACAATTAAATCTTGAAAATCTTTAAAAGAGCAAGGGAAATACTTCCTTCTAAGAGATATAGTTTCCATATGTAAGACCTGGATTCCAGCTCTATTCCTTTACCCAGTACCAAATTTAGTACAACTTAGAACTTTTCGTACACATTTCCGAAGCCAGCTCAATATCAAATTTCGGTATTCCAGGCCTATCCTTTCATCCAATTCCCAATTGAGTAAAACGTAAAACTTTTTGTAGAACTATAGTTCACATTTCCGAAGCCAACTCCAAATTTAAATCTCAGGTAGCAACAGTGACCTAAATATCAAATTTCAGGATTCCAACTCTATTCCTTTACCCAAAATTCCAAATTTGGTACCATTTAGTACCGTTCGTATAATTATAGTACGCACTTCCAAAACCGCCTCCATATCTCAATTCTAGATACCAACAGAGACCTCAATACATAATTTCGCAGTTCCAGCTCTATCATACACCAAAAATCCCAATTTAGTACCATTTTGTACTCTTCCAACAATTAGAGTACATTTTTCCAAAACCATCTCCATATCTCAATTTGACATACCAACAGAGACCTAATTATCAAATTTAAGGATTCCAGGATACCAAATTTAGTACTATTTAGTACTTTTCGTGAACTTATAGTACACATTTCCAAAATCATCTCCATGTCTTAACAAAATGTGACATTTATATCAAATTTCCGGATTTCAGCTTTAATCTGTCACCAGATACCAAATTTAGTACTTTTTATATTTTTTTCGTACAATTTTAGTACACATTTCCAAGCCCACCTCCAAATCTCAATCTCAGATACTAAAGGAGTCCTAAACGTCAATTTACGGGATTCCAGCCCTATTCCTTCATTCAATACAAAACTTAGTACTATTCAGTACTTTTCATACAATTACAGTACATATTTCCCAACCCACTTCCAAGTCTCAACCTATGACCTCAATATCAAATTTCGGGATTCCAGCTCTATCGTTTCACCCTATACCTAATATAATACAATTTAGTACTTTTTGTACTCTTATCGTACACATTTTCGAAACCACCTCCATATGTCCAGGCTACACATAAACAACGATCCTAATACCGTATTTCAGATTACAAGCACTATATGTTTACGCAATACCAAATTGTACAAAATACAGGATTATTTAGTACTTTTCGTGCACTTATAGTACACATTTCCAAAACTACCTTCATATCTCAATTCAAGATACCAACAGAGACCTAAATATCAAATTTGAGGATTCCAGCTTTATGCCTTCACCCAATACCAAATTTAGTACTATTTAGTACTTTTCGTGCACTTATGGAACACATTTCCAAAACTACCTTCATATCTCAATTCCAGATACCAATAGTGACCTTAATACCTAATTTGAGGATTTCAGTCCTATCACTTCACCCAATAGCAAATTTAGTACAAATTTGTACTTTTCATAAAAATATAGGACGCATTTCCACACCACTTCCAAATCGCAAATAGAGATGCGATCAGTAATCTAAATGTCAGATTTTAGAATTTTATCTCTATCCTCTTCAGCAGTGACCTAAATATCAAATTTGAGCCTTTCAGCCCTCTACCTTCACCCAATACCAAATTAGTACTTTTCCTACAATTTTAGTACACATCTCCAAACCCACCTCCAAATCTCAATCTAAGATGCCAATAGTGACCTCCATATAAAATGTCAATTTTGCAGCTCTATCCCTTCACACAATACCTATTATAATACCATTCAGTACTTTTCGTGCACTTATGGTACAAATTTCCGAAACCACTTTTACATGTCCAGGCTACACATAAACAGCGATCCTAATACCAAACTTCAAGCACTACTAAATATCAAATTTGGGGATTCCATATCTCCCCCTTTACCGAAAAACCTTTTTAATACCATTTGGTACTTTTCGTACTATTTTAGTACACATTTCCAAAACCACCTCCATGTTATAACCACAGACACCAAAAGAGACATACATATCAAATTTCGGGATTTCATCTCTATTCCTTTACCCATTACCCAATTTAGTACCACTTAGTACTTTTAGTGCAATTATAGTACACATTTCCAAACCCATGTCCATATGTCCAGGCTATATATAAACAGAGATCCTAACACCATATTTCAGATTTCAAGCACTATCTTATTTACCCAAAACCCACTCCTTCCACTCCTTCCGGTACCTCCCCCAAAAAATGTCAACATTTAATAATTTAATGTCAACATTTAGTTTAATAATTTACTATACAGAAAGATAAAGGATAATCCGATTTAGCTCTACCTTTGCAAATTCTAATATTTGCCTCAGTGCTAGGTCATGTACGAAAATAGACAATATCGCTCTACTCCATCAAGTACCTCCCCCACAAAGAGTCAAAATTTTGAATAATTAAAATTCTTATAAAATGGGATGTAAGTATCCGATTGCCTTCAAATGACACACACCACAATATTTTTATTAGCCCAAGGTCTGGTGTGAACATGGTCCACTCCACTTCTGGTACCTCCACCACAAATTGTTAAAATTTTCAATATCCATGAAGCTCATACAACGCGAAATTAACATCCGGTTGCATTCAGACTTGGCACATCTCATCAATTTAAATCAAGACAAGATCTGTTGCAAATATGGTAGAAATCGGACAATTCCTTCTGGTAACTCCCCACAAAGGGTTCAAGATTTTCAAACAACAAAACGCTCAAGGAAAGTGAAAAAAGCATCCAACTCTCTTCAAATTTCTCACATCCAAATACAGGGTGAGATGAAAAAAACTGCAACAACTTCAGACTGCTGTAATTTCTAAGCCACTCGTCCGACAGCTGTTTAAAATTATTCCAGTGACAGCTCATTATATTTTTTACAAGCGTACAAAAGCATTTTGGTGAGAATTTTCAAGGAAAAAAGTTATTCGTGATGGAATTTAAGCGTGATAGTGTGATTTCTTTATATTTGGCTGGAAAACCACAAGTGGCTATCGTTAGAGCACTCCAGCATTTAAATGTGAATTAATCTTTTGTGTCTCGTACCATCGCTCGTTACCGTGATATTGGCAGCATAGCCCGACGTAAAGGAAGTGGACGAAAGAAAACAACAACATCAGCAGAAATGGTTCGAAAAGTAAAGAAGCGACTGGATCGAAATCCGCGTCGCAGTGGCCGAAAATTGGCTCGTTGAACATATCGCAATATTCCATTCAGCAAATATTGAAAAATGAGCTCGGGGTAAAGCCATTGAAATTCCAAAAAGAAAATAGACTCAAAATGGCTAAAGAGTTGCTTCGTTTGGACGAAAGTGGTGAAATGCCGAATCGAATTTGGTTTTCTCCGATGAGAAAACATTCGTTGTCCAGCAGTTTGTAAACAAACAAAATGATCGTGTATAATGGCCAAAAGGTCAGCTGAAAATGTGCACCTTTGGTTGGCCACCAGAACTCAATTGCCGGCCATGGTGATGGTGTGGGCCAACATAACAGCCGATGGTCGCTTTCCGCTCGTATAAATCGACCGTGGCATCAGAATAAATGCTGAACAGTGTCGCTAAAATTTTCTGAAGGGTGTATTGAAGTCTTGGGCACGCGAACATTTTGACCGCAGACCTTGGGTATTCCAACAGGACTCAGCACCATCGCACTCTGTACGCGCCACCCAAGAATGGTTACAAAATGAGGTTCCTCGCTTCATTTCCAGCGAACAATGGCCACCAAAATCTCCGGATACCAATCTGTTGGACTATTGTGTCAGGAGTATTTTGGAAAGCAAGGTTGGCACTTAAAAAATACCATAGTGTCGATTACCTCAAGCAAGCGCTTCGTCGGGAATGGGCCAAAATACCGCAGAGCAAACTTCGAGCAGCATGTGACGGTTTCACTGACCGTTTGAAGACCATAATTCGTGCCAAAGGTGACCAATTCGAACAAATCTAAACTGATTCTAAAATTTGATGCTATTTCCGACATTTTCATACCCTCCACCATAATATGAACCCTCCTCGAAATAATCATGCCCTCCTCGAAATACTTATGTCAGACCCAACAAAGTATATAAATTCCTGATCAGCGTAAAATTTTAAGTCGATTTAGCGATGTTCGTCTGTCTGTCTATTGTAATCACGCTATCTCTCGAACAAATTGTGATAGAAGGCCATATAGGTCCACGTTTTCATAAAGCCCCCATACCTACCGATATTCGGTATTTTGATGATTTTAGCGACATTATTCGCCGAAATTGTTTCAAATTTGGTATTTGAAGTTCGAAATGAATACTACAGCCTATGACAGAAAATTGTCTGTGCTGGTCCACGTTTTGATATAGCCCCCATATAACGGTACCTCCGGATATTCGGTATTTCGTTGATTTTAGCGACATTATTGACCGGAATTCTATCAAATTTGGTATTTGAAGTTCGAAATGAATATTACAGCCTAAGAGAGAAAATTGTTTGTGCAGGTCCACATCTTCGTATAGCCCCCATATTACGGTACCTCCCGATATTTGGTATTTTGGTGATTTTAGCGACATTATTCACCGGAATTGTTTCAAATTTGGTATTTGAAGTTCGTAATGGATACTACAGTCTGTGACAGAAAATTGTCTATGCAGGTCCAGGTCTTCGTATAGACCCCATATATCAGTACCTCCCAATATTCGGTATTTTTACGATTTTAGGTACAATACTCACCGAAATTGTTTGAGATGTCGTATTTGAAGTTCGTTATGGATGCTACAGCCTGTGACATAAAATTGTCTTTGCAGGTCCAGGACTTCGTATAGCTACGATATAAAGGTCCCTCCCTATATACGTTATTTTGATGATTTTAGCTGCATTATTCACCGTTTATTTCAAGTTTCGAATTTGAATTTGGTAATGACTCATGACAAATAATGCCTATGTAGGTCCACGTCGTATAGACCCCTATATAACGGCTGTATTAGGTATTTTTAAGATTTTAACAGAATTTTTAACGGATTTTATTTTTTTGAAAATGTCCAAATTCGTTCCAAATGGTGGAGGGTATTCAAAGTTCCGCCCGGCTGAACTTTCTGCTTTTCAACTTGTTTGCTTTCATTCAATAAAATTTAAAAAAAAGCCAGTAAAGAAAGTTTTAAAGTTGGGCGGGCCGACTTTATGATACCCTACACCACTTTGCTAATTTAGTAGAGCTCCACATAACAATTATAAGTTTTTATGGGAGAATTTAATCATACATGCTATGATTATAAGTATAATTTAAAGTTCAAAGGACTAAATATGCCGAAGCATTTGTATCTTTTAAATTCGGACTTGTATTGTCCATTGGGTGCAAAATTCATTTGAAAACAGATAAAGATATATATGGGATCTATATCCAAATCTAAACCGATCTCGATAAAATTTAGCAAAGGTATTTCTGAGCTGTATTTGATATATTTGTCTGAATATCGTTGTTACGGAGTTCATATTAGGGCTGTGGGTATCAAATATAACAAATTGGATGAACAGTATATATGAGAGTTATAGCTATATCTGAACCGATCTTCACCAAATTTGACATACTAGCTTCTAGACTCAATTCGGTCGTAAGTGCCAAATTCCATTACATTTGGGCAAATATTAGACGTTTGGTGCACCATAAAAGTAAATCGGACGAAGTTATATATGGGAGCTATATCCAAATTGGAACCGATCTCGATAAAAATTGGCAAAAATATTTCTGAGCTGTATTTGATATATTTCGCCAAATATTGTTGTTACAGAGTGCATATTACGGCTGCAGAGGACAAAAATAACAAATCGGATGAACAATATATATGGGAGCTATTGCTATATCTGAACCGATTTCCATCAAATTTGACATACTTATTTTCAGGCCTAGTTTGGTTGTATGTGAAAATTCCATACTATTCGGGCTGATATTACACGTTTGTTGCACAATAAAAGGCAAATCGGACGAAGATATATATGGGAGTTATATCTAAATTTTGACCGATTATCTCCAATTTCAATAGGGTTCGACCTTGGGCCAAACAAATGATTTGTGCAAAATTTCATCTGGATAGGTCAATAAATGCGAACTGTTCTTTGTTTACAAAAATACATGGACAGACGGACGGATATGCATAAATCAACTCAGAATGTGATTCTATGCAGATCATCAAAAGAAACTATGGGTCTATCTCGTATCCTTTCGCCTGTTACAAACAAATGCACAAAGACATAATACCCTGACCACCTTGTGGTGTAGGGTATAAAAAGGTAAAAAACCATGACGTTTGACTTTGTTGCAGTTTTTTTATCTGGCCCTGTATTTCTGCCAACCCCTTCTGGTACCTCACCCACACCCATGTTGTAATATTTTGTAAGTCTTAGATCAGATTCAAATTGGACACTATGGGCCAACTACTTCGGAAAGGGTCAACAGTTTGAATAATCATAACTCATGGCTGGGGGTATACATCTGTCGGCAAAACCGGCTGATACTATTTTACTTGTTACATCTATACGTTCGTATAATACCAAATGGTACCATTTTAGAACTTTTCGTATTCTCAAAGTTCGAATTTCCAAACATCCCTTTGGCACATCTATCCTGCACTCCATCGGTGACTCTCATTTCAAATTTCCGAATTCTAGCTCATTCCAAAATTTAAAACTCCTTAACCTGAAACTAAAATAAATTACTCCCCACACTGAACATAAACAATTAACATTCAACAGTCTTCAACTCTATAAATCACCCGATTTATAACCACAAAATAGACTCGACAAAAGAAACTCCAGTCCTTTTCATTATCCTGATTATTATTTGTTTATTTTATATGTGTGTGGTCAAAAAAAAACTATGAACAAGAAATCTTCAACTTAATAAATCACCCGATTTATAACCACAAAATAGACTCGACAAAAGAACTTCTAGTCCTATTCATTATCCTGATTATTATTTGTTTATTTTATATGTGTGTGGTCAAAAAAAAACTATGAACAAGAAATGAGAAAGTAATTTCCATAAAAAAATATATTTTTATTATTATTATCTTAACTTTTACCGCAGGCATACATAGTTCGGATTTCTTTATGTGGTTCAAACTCAGAACCTTAACAAGAATTTCGGTTAGCAAATGAAAAGTTTTCTCTCCCTTCCCCCTCCCCTAACCAAAGTCATATAAATTATCGATAAAAGACACATAATCATCATTTCCTCCGTTGTCATCATCATCATTATGTTTCGCATAGTCATCAGCATCCTCATCAAGGATGAGATGATGCTATTCAAACCCGAGAGATAATCAACAGAAACCCCAAAAATAATTTGAAATTTACATGAATTTCTCATTCAAAAAAAAAAGAGGAAAGAAGAAGAAGCAGTTGGGTTATGTAAACGTTTACGTCAATTTCTCATATGGGGCAGGACAACAACACAAATGCCATAAATGTGTGCTTGTAAGTGTGTGTGCGGATGGATGCGTAAGTATTCTAGAAAAAAAAGCAAAAGGATAGAACCTTGAAAATATTCTTCTTCTGCTGTTAAATGCGTAGCAAAAGGGATACAGTCGAAAGGAAATTGTTATCTAAAGGAACATAATTTATTTTGGATATTAAACTTGAAACTAAATTTGAAATTTCCTCTAATTTAAATGAAGGTGGCAGGAGGTCAGGGGGGAAATTTTATTTTGTAAAATGTTACACTTTTAAAGTTAATCATACATGCCAAGGGTATAGGCCCTATCGTAGTTAGATATTTAAATGCAATCTTCAAATCTTTAAATTCGAACCAAGTTTTTAAAATTTTCAAAATCGGTACTAAAATCTATGGCAGAAATTATTTACGCAGGTCCACGTCTTCGTATAGCTCCCATATTTTTTGACGGGTATTTTAAGAAATTTTTCAAGTTCCTTCAAAATGGTGGTGGGTATTAAAGTTCGGCCGGGACTCTTTTGTGCTAGTTTATATTTAGCAGCTTTACACAAGGCGCCATTACAGGGTGAGATAAAAAAAAACTGCAACAAAGTCAAACGCCATAATTTTTACATTTTTTTTTTAAATTTCATTGAATGAAAGCAGAAAATGTCGGAAATAGCATCAAATTTTAGAATAAGTTTAGATTTGTTCGAATTGGTCACTTTTGGCACGAATTATGACCTTCGAACGGCAAATGAAACCGTCACACGATGCCCGAATGTTGCTCTGCGGTATTTTGGTCCATTCCCGGCTAAGCGCTTGCTTGAGGTAATCGACACTTTGGTATTTTTAAGTGCCAACCTTACTTTCCAAAATACTCCAGATACAATAGTCCAAGGGATTTGTATCAGGAGATTTTGGTGGCCATTATGCGCTGGAAATGAATGAATTATTGGGTGGCGAGTGAGTCGTGTCAGAATGTCCAAGGTCTGCGGCCAAAATGTTTTGCATGCCCAAGGCTTTAATACACCCTCCACAATATTTTCGCGATAATATTCCGCATTTATTCTGATGCCATGGTCGGTTAATACGAGCGGAGAGCGACCATCGGTAGTTATGGCGGCCCACACCATCACCATGGCCGGTCCTTGAGTTATGGTGGCCAACCGAAGATGGACATTTTCAGCTGACCTCTTTGGCAAATGAATACAACGAATGTTTTATCATCGGAGAAAACCAAATTCGGCAGTTCATCACTTTCGGCCAAGCGAAGCAACTCTTTAGCTCTTTTGAGTCTATTTTCTTTCTGTTGCAGTGTAAGTTCTTGCACTTTTTGGAATTTCAATGGCTTTACCCCGAGCGCATTTTTCAATATTTGTCGAATGGAATATTGCAATATTTTCGCTTCTTTATTTATCGAACCATTTCTGCTGATGTTGCTGTTTTCTTCCGTCTACGACCACTTCCTTAACGTCGGGCTACGCTACCAGTATCACGGTAACGAGCGATGGTACGAGACACAAACGATTTATTCACATTTAAATGCTGGAGTGCTCTAACGATAGCCACTTGTGGTTGGTCCAGTCAAATATAAAGAAATCACACCATTACGCTTGAATTCCATCACGAATAACATTTTTCTGGAAAATTCTCACCAAAATGCTTTTGTACGCTTGTACAGAATATAATGAGCTGCCACTGGAATATTTTTTACAGAGTCGCTTGGAAATGATAGCAGTATGAGTTTGGTTGCAGTTTTTCATCTCACCCTGTACACTCCAACGGTACAGGTCGTATTGTAAGTGAGATATTTGAAAGAAATATTCAAATTTTTAAATTCGAACCAAGGCCCATTTAATAGGGTAGCACAGAAAGTAAATTGAGATAGAAGGCTAAAAAGTTCGTAAATGGGCTCTGTCGGTCCTCGTCTTCGTATAGCCCCCATATAACGGTACCTCCCGATATTCGGTATTTTGATGATTTTACCGACATTATTCACCGGAATTGTGTCAAATTTCGTATTTGAAGTTGGAATCGGTACTACAGCCTATAGCAGGAAATTACTTATGCAGGTCCACGTCTTCGTATTGCTGTCATATAGCATTTTATTTTTGACGTATATTTCTTGAAATTGTTCAAGTTCCTTCTAAATGTTCAAGTTCCTTAAAAGTTCGGCCCGGCGGAACTTAGCTGTTTTTTTACTCTTTTCTATTTACGCATGGCGTCATTAATTCAAGGTAAATTAAGGTAATACAAGGTAATAACACCCAACTCTGCATTTTCTGTAATTTAACTGGTTAACCTTGACTTAATTCAAAACAAGTTCCCATCTCAGATTTGTGTATATAATATCTACACATATAAAAGAGGCTGTGTTTTCTGGAAATTCGTACTAAAATGCACAAATAGTACATTTGGAAGTACAAAAATGTACCAAAAAAAGCTAAAATATAATTTGGTTTTCCCGACAGATGTAATCCCTCAGCTAATGTTGGATTATTTAAATATATTTTGACTTCTGTTATAATTATTCAAATTGTTGACCCTCTATAGAGTTGGTTCCGCAAAAATGGCCCAATATTATCCATTTCGTATCGGACCTAAATAAATCTATATATATAAATGTAAGTTGTGTTAGTTACTACGCTTATAACTTAAGAACCGCTGGATTAATTTTAACGATTCACACAAATTCGGAGTTGTCTACTCTCCGAAAAGGATAATATCCAAAAAAATCGCGTAAAAATGTGATATATTAACATTTTCATTTTGACTTTTCAAATGTACAATAGTAATGTTTTATTTTTTTTTTCCATTTTGACTTACTTTTTTCTAATGTACATTTGTAGTGTTTTTTTATATTTTATTTTTGAATTCGAATATTTATACCAATTTATTTAATTGACTTGATTTCTTGAGAACTGAAATTGATGGCGGGTTACATGGAAGTGTAGTAGCGAATTATGTGGTGGCGAAACGGAATAGATGATATCGAAATAATTTAACGCGGTCACACCAAAGTTAAAAGAAAATTACTTTTTCTAAATCGCTGAAAAATCATGAAAAAGAGATCTCATTGCAAAAATCAAAAAAACATTTTCAATGGAATCGAATTTTAAAGTAATAGTACATTCTATTGACAAACTTTGTAAGGAAGGATCTTAAAACATTTGCTGTAAAAAATCAGCGAAAAAGTTGAAGACTTTTTCAATTTGTTATTCTTTTTTTTGTCAATTTTTTTTTTTTTGTGAACAAAATAAAGAATAATTTTTCACTAAAAAAATTGAAAAAGTGCGAAATAGGATGTTAACTGACATCTACCTTTCAACTCCAGGGCCTACATCGTGGGTTAGCTGGAAGATGCGAACACGTTTAAACAAATAAAAATGACCGAAAAAGCTTAATGGGGCTCATTTCAAAGCATGACAATGATCCGTCCAATGAGAGCTCAAAATGCAAAATTCTTTGGGAGAATAATAAGTAATATACCAATATTGAAATAAAAGGTGCAAAATAGTAGAGCGAATGGGACTTTTAGTAAGAAAAGGTTTTATATCCTTCCAGAAATTCTTCCCAAACATTCAAAATACCTAAAATCACTTTTGCAGGTCTTTATATCGATCATAACTCATGGATAAGGGAACAACCCGATTTCATATTTATATAACCATCTATGATTTAAGTTATTTTTGGGGTCTTGGCCGGCCACTTTTTTCATCTTTTCATTTTTTGGCCCTTATTTGACATTTTTGTTTCTAAGGGGGTAGATAACCTCTTCGCATAAAATTTGAAATTTTCAGAGTAGGGCCCATATTGGTATTGACCACATTCATCAATTGATTTGGCTAAAAATTTTTATTTATGCCACCCTGGGGTAGGGAACCATCATACAGATAATTGCCACATAGGAATTTATTTAAGTAAAGTCCCCACATTGGAGTATCCCCAAGTCCATTTTCACATCTAATGTGTGGTCAGAAAAGAAAATTTTGTATTCTATTGAATTTTTAACCCCCAAGAGAATATTGGTTGGGAACGTAGATTTGGGATGTGCATCCATATGAAATAAATTGTGGAAACATGAACAAATTACAAATATAAGAAAGTAGCACGGGACCGAATATTTGTTTAATCATCATTGAATTATCCTATGATGAAAATATGGACTTTAAGGGGTCTCCAACTTACAATTTAAATGGCAAATAAAATTAATTCCCATCTTATCATTCTGCCCTCAATTATGAGGTGGATAAAACTATTTTTACTTATTTAAATCACGCGAAATGCTATGACATGCTATATTGTTCTGCTATATTTTTGATTTGGCCTCTATTTGTCATCTTGGATTATAAGGGGTAGAAGAAAGTTTTCAATGTAGGTCGATGTTTCGGAGTAGTGCCCATATAAAGAAGGTACCTCCTAATTTAACCACATTTCAAAGAATTTGGCGAATAATGCGTATTAGGGGGGTGAAAATCTTACACTAAAATTTCAACATATCTACAAATTTTAGAATTTTTATCCATGTTATAATACCCTCTCAAGTCCACCTTTTGGCGGACAAACAGACTGACATGGTTAGGGGGGCTTATGAGGACTCTAATGCACAATCTAAGGTGCTAATGGGTTTAAAAAAGCAATTAACTTTGGGTATTCTTAAATCATTCAGCCCTCAATTATGAGGTGTACAAAATACAGTAAATTCCAAATTACTGCTCATTTGACTGGAAGATTTTGCTACGATTTTTACCATATTAAAAATTAATTTGATCCCTTATATGGCGATAAGATTGATATATACTTTTTAATAGATTTGTATAGCACATCCACACAGTTGAAGCCCACGGTTTAAATATTGAAGCCCACTGGTTAAAAATGGGTACAGTTATTTTAAAACACTTTAAATCGACCTGTACGTGAACACTTATATCAGTCATATCTGTGAATAATTATGCTTGGGAATATATGCATAATAGACAAAAACTACGGGCCGGCAACGCGGACCGGGCCAGCTAGTATGATATAAATATTGTGACATGCCAGGTTTGGACTGTATTGGTTACTTCCTTCACTTTATCGTTTAGATACCAGAAGGAATTCGCAGATCATTTTCACAACAGATTTTGTGCTAGCAAAAATGTTTGTATGTGTGAAATTTGAAGAGAGTTCGATGCTTATTTCGCTATGAATGCTTTGCCTTTTAAAAACTTGAACCCTATATAGGGGAGGTACCAGAAGAAATGGTCCGATCCCTACCATCATTAAAACAGATCTTGTGTTAATGAAAATATTGAGATGTACCAAGTCTGAATTTAATCGGATGTTAATCTCGCGTTTTATGAGCTTCATGAATATTCGAAATTTTGACCCTTCGCCGGGGAGGTACCAGAAGGAGTGGACCGATTTATCCCATATTCACAGCAGATCTTGAGTTAGTAGATATAATGGTATGCGTGAAATACGAAGAGGACCAGATGTTTATTTCAGATTTTATAATCGTTTTGGTTATTCAAAACGTTGACCCTTTGTGGAGGGAGGTACCAGAAGGAATGGACCAATATATTCCATCTTCACACCAGACCATTGGTTAATAGAAATATTGTGATGTGTGTAATTTGAAGACAATCGGACTCTTATTTCATACTTTATAAGCGTTGAGATTATTTAAAATGTTGACCCTTTGTGATAGAAGTACAAGAAGGAGTCGGTCTATAATGTCCATTTTCGTACCTAAACAAGCACAGATACAAATATCAGAATTTGCAAAGATTGGACAAAATCGTATGTCCTTTCTTGTTCTGCGAGGTAAATTATTTTTTGTGAAAATGTTGACCTTTTGTAGGAAAGGTACCAGAAGGACTAGACCGATATTGCCCATCTCCGTACTCGATTTATGTTTGGTAATAATATTACGATGACCAGTTTTGGACCAAATCGGATACTTCGAAAGTTATCGTGCACACCAGCCGGACGAACGGACATCCCTAGATCGACTCCAAATGTCCCGAAACGGACTTGGTTCAAAGAGACCTAGGCTCTAAAACTGTTATTTCGATGAGGCACGTTTTGGCCGTATTAAATGATCTATACCCTCTCTAGCCATATGGCTGTGGGTATAAATTATATAAATTGAATACTTTGTAAATTTAAATTTTAGAATGAGAGTCACTGACGAAGTGCAGGATAGATATACCAAATGGTTTTCGAACTCGAACTTTAATAAAAATGTCTAAAATGGTACTAAACGTTTAAAATGCTACTATTTGGTATTATATGAACGGAAATAGCTAAAAACTTGAAATTTGAAATGACAATTAATGTTAGAAAGTAAGTTTAATATATGAAGGTGGTTTTGAAAATGCGTACTTAGCATGCGAACTGTACTAAATGGTACTAGATTTGCAACAGTTAAGATGAACGAGTAAAGCTGGAATCGTGATGTTTTTGTATTGGGCTCATTGTTCATGGTAGGTTTCTGATAAAGAGGTGGTTTTGGAAATATGTACAACACGTGCACGAAAAATGCTCAATAGTACTATATTTGGTACAATTTGTTATTGGATGAGCAGATAGTGGTTGAAATCGGAAATTTGGTATTAGGGTCACTGTTCATGTGAAACGTGGACATATGGAGGTGGTTACTGGTGGCGGTGGTATATGTCTCCTATAATTGTACGAAAAGTACTGAATAGTACTAAATTTGGTATTAGATGAAGGGATAGGACTGGAATCCTCAAATTTTATATTTAGACCTCTGTTAGTGTGTGTGATTAAGATATGAAGCCGGTATTGGAAATGTGAATTCTAATTGTTCGAAAAGTATTGAATTGTATTATATTTGGTATTGGTTGAAGGTATAGAGATAAAATTCTGAAATTTAATATTTAGATTACTAGTGCTATCTATGTTTGAGTTTTGGTAGCGGTTTAGAAATCCGTTCTACATTTCTACGAAAAGTACAAAATAGTACTTAATTTGATATTGGATGAGGGAAAGGGCTGGAATTCTAAAAATTTATATTGAGGTCTCAGTTGGTATTCCGAATTGATATATGGAGGTGGTTTTGGAAATATGTCGTATATTTGTACTAAATGTACTAAATGTAACCTCATTTGGTAATGGGTGAAGGAATAAAGCTGAAATCCTGAAATTCGAAGTATACGTCACTGTTGATGTCTGTGGAAAAGATATGGAGATGGTTTCTGAGATGTACTAAATTTCGGAACAATGTTGGTATCTAGGTTAGATATATGTAGATTGCTTTGGATTTGAGAACTTAAAGTTACAAAATTTGGCATGCGATGAAGGCATAAAGCTGAAATCCTTAAAATTGATATGGATGTCACTGTTGGGGTCTGTAGTTGGGAAAAGGAAGTGACTTTGGAAATGAATACTATGAAAAGTGCAAAGTGCCACTAAATGTGCCATTGGGTTTTGAGATAGAGATGGAATTCTGAAATTTGGAATCGATGTCACTGTTTGTGTCTAGGGAGGAGATAAGGAGGTGGTATGTGTTGGTGTGGTGTGGATAGATCTAAAATTCAAAAATTTGATATGAAGACCACTGTTGATATATAGTTTTGAGAAAAGGTGGTGGCTTTAGAAATGTGTGGTATGATTGTTCGAAAAGTACTAAATGCTACAACATTGGACGGATAAAACTTGAATCTTTATCCTTAAAATTGATATTGTGATCACTGTTGGTTTCTAGGATTTCTAGGATATCCCAATATTTGAAGCAGTGATAGATCAGGTGCGAAAATGGGAAATATCGGTCCACGCCATCAAGTACCTCTCCCACAAACGGTCAAAATTTGTAATAATTTAGCTCTTATAAAATGTGATGTAAGAGTCCGACTGTCCACATAATAATATTTTTATTAACCCAAGGTCTGGTGTGAAGATGGTCCATCCCTTCTGGTACCTGCCCCACAAAAGGTCAAAATGTTGAATATCCATCAAGCTCATATGACGCGAAATTAATATTAGATTCCATTCAGACTTGGTACATCTTAATATTTTCCTCAACTCAAGATCTGTTATGAAAATGGTAGAGATCGGACCACACCTTCTGGTACCTCTTAAATAAGCGTCTGATGGTGAAGAGGGAATAAGGTTAACATTTTGAATACATTTTCTCCCTTCTGTCTTGAATATTTCAATTTGAAGATGCTCTCCCTTTGTAGTCATGTATTATCTTGTTTTGTTCAACACGTAGTAGCTGGTTTCAAATAATTCAAAATCTAAATTCCCTCACTTTTCAACCACATAACTCATGCTGAAGACCCATAAAGCATATTAACAACCTCTTACATGTTCTGTTCGTCCTTAGACATCCTCGCTGAAAAACTCCTCAATTTCCCAGTACTTTCGTTATATGATCACATCTCAAGTTAATATTTATGATTAAGATAATTCCCTAACAGATTTATGAATGGATGTAAATAAATGTCATAATAACCTCATCTAAGCTCTTACATGACTCCCACTTTTTCTAAACTACACAACCCCCAAACCATTTTCAGATAACACCCCCTCCACTTGGGAAAGTACGCAAAACACACTTTAGATTGAAACAAACAAAAACACCCAGCAACAACAAACAGGCATTAGAAATATTTACCAACTCCCCTTCGTAGTTCTCCTCTGCGAACACACATCCTTCAAAGAGATTCATCTTCACTGGCATTGTAATGAAAATGTTGAAAACACGCCTGCATTGAAATGCGCAATAGCTTGTTACGTGGTCCTTTAATAAACGTGTAATCCTTTGGTAATGAACTTCAAACTATGTTCTTCAGAGCGGCTGCTGCGAAACTCATAAATGTTTATGAAACCTCACGTTTTAAGTTGAGCAGAAAAGTTTTCATCGCCTCTCCATTCGAGCAACCTTCCGCCCCCTTTGAGAAGTAGAAATTTAGAAAACAAGAACAAAAAACAAAACTTAACAGCAATAAATGGAAGTGTGAGTAATAGGATAGAACGAGAGATAAGGGCAAAACAAAAATATGAAGGAATATGGGAGAAGAGAAAAAGTCCTTCTTCTTCTCTATGGGAGAAGAAAAGAGGAAGAGTCCTTCTTCTTCTCCTCTATGGGAGAAAAGAAGAAGAAGAGTTCTTCTTCTTCTCCTCTATGGGAGAAGAGAGGAAGAAGAAGTCCTTCTTCGTCTTCTCCTCTATGGGAGAAGAGAGGAAGAAGAAGTCCTTCTTCGTCTTCTCCTCTATGGGAGAAGAAAGGAAGAAGAAGTCCTTCTTCTTCTTCTCCTCATCTATGGGAGAAGAGAGGAAGAAGAAGTCCTTCTTCTTCTTCTTCTCATCTATGGGAGAAGAGAGGAAGAAGAAGTCCTTCTTCTTCTTCTTCTCATCTATGGGAGATGAGAGGAAGAAGAAGTCCTTCTTCTTCTTCTCCTCATCTATGGGAGAAGAGAGGAAGAAGAAGTCCTTCTTCTTCTTCTCCTCATCTATGGGAGAAGAGAGGAAGAAGAAGTCCTTCTTCTTCTTCTTCTTCTTCTCATCTATGGGAGAAGAGAGGAAGAAGAAGTCCTTCTTCTTCTTCTTCTCATCTATGGGAGATGAGAGGAAGAAGAAGTCCTTCTTCTTCTTCTCCTCATCTATGGGAGAAGAGAGGAAGAAGAAGTCCTTCTTCTTCTTCTCCTCATCTATGGGAGAAGAGAGGAAGAAGAAGTCCTTCTTCTTCTTCTCCTCATCTATGGGAGAAGAGAGGAAGAAGAAGTCCTTTTCTTCTTCTTCTCATCTATGGGAGAAGAGAGGAAGAAGAAGTCCTTCTTCTTCTTCTCCTCATCTATGGGAGAAGAGAGGAAGAAGTCCTTCTTCTCCTCATCTATGGGAGAAGAGAGGAAGAAGTCCTTCTTCTCCTCATCTATGGGAGAAGAGAGGAAGAAGAAGTCCTTCTTCTTCTCATCTATGGGAAGAAGAAGTCCTTCTTCTTCTCATCTATGGGAGAAGAGAGGAAGAAGAAGTCCCTCTTCTTCTTCTCCTCTATGGGAGAAGAGAGGAAGAAGAAGTCCTTCTTCTTCTATGGGAGAAGAGACGAAGAAGTCCTTCTTCTTCTTCTCCTTTATGGGTGGAGAGTAGAAGAAGGTCCTCCTTCTTCTTCTCCTCTATGGGTGGAGAGTAGAAGAAGGTCCTCCTTCTTCTTATCCTCTATGGGTGGAGAGTAGAAGATGGTCCTCCTTCTTCTTATCCTCTATGAGTGGAGAGTAGAAGAAGGTCCTCCTTCTTCTTCTTCTCCCCTATGGGAGAAGAGACGAAGAAGTCCTTCTTCCTCTTCTCCTCTATGGGAGAGGAAGAAGAAGTCATTCTTCTTCTTCTCCTCTATGGGAGAGGAGAGGAAGAAGAAGTCCTTCTTCTTCTTCTCCTCTATGGGAGTGGAGAGGAAGAAGAAGTCCTTCTTCTTCTTCTTCTTCTCCTCTATGGGAGAAGAGAGGAGGAAGAAGTCCTTCTTCTTCTTCTCCTCTAAAAAATATAAAAATACCTTTTTCTATATGGAACAATAAGTGATTGTTCCGTAAGCCTTTTTTCTTCTCTCTAAGAAGAATTCTTCCTCCGATTCACACTAACATCCACTCACACACGCACATGTCTGTAAATCAATTCTCCTGAAGTCCTGTTGATGATGACGCTGTGTTGAGACATCATTTAAATGGAAATATTTTCAACGTGATTTCAAATTGTAGTTCCCCTCCCCAGCATATACTCCCTGACACCCTAACACTCCCACACACAAACTATGATTGCACTTAAACACTTCACTTGTATTAGTAGTGCGAGCGACGTGTGTGTGTGTGTGTGAGTTCGTCTATATGTTATTGACATTGTTAAGGTTTCTTTTACTTCCCGTTGCTGGCTGAAGATTTCTTTGCTTTTCGAGGAGCTTTGGATTGGCACGTCAATTGGCGTCATAACTACAACAACTATAACAAGAACAACCAAATCCAGTTTCTTGAATCTTTCTAAACTATTGGTGTTGGAGTTGTTGTTGCTGCTGCTGTCGTTATCGTTTGCCGTCATATCACATTTAACGTCAGCCGAAAGAAGAATTTTGTCAAAGAATTTCAATTTGAAGATGATTGAGTAAAATCGGAGGGTGGGTGTGGGGCTGAGATGGGAGAGACAAATTTCAAAGATTTGAAAAAGTTATAAAATCGCAATTGACTTGTACGACATCCTGTTACCGCTCCATATTATTGATATACTTGGATGATGATGTGTGTGTGGGGGGGAGGGTGCACTTGTATGCGTAGTTGGGATAAGTTTTCAGTTAAATTGCGTATCCTTGTGTAAATGGCAGGAAAACTGAAAAGGAGTCTTAGTGCCAATGAGATGTGATTGCTTTTCATTTAGTTCCTGGAAAAGGTTACAGGGAAAAGGTAATAAAGAGAACTAATATGGGCGGTTTTAGCTCGTGTTAAGTAATCCTGGTATATTAAATATCGGGAAGACTTAGACACCTGGTAAGCATTACAAGCTACCCTACGTAGTGTGTGAGGTCTAAGATATGACACCTAAAAAAGGGGTTACATTTGGCTTGGCTGTAATGGGGGGAGGTCTAGGTTATAATACTTCAAATATCAGTAAGGAATAAGTGAAAGTCGGACAAATTACTGAATACTTCAAAATCTTAGAAAAACAAGATTCACAGTTGCCAAAAAAGAACTGCTCTATATTAAAAAAAAAAAAAAAACAAGTTAAAAAGCAGTATGTTCGGCCGGGCCGAACTTTGAATACCCTCCACCATTTGGAACGAATTTGGAAATTTTCAAAAAATAAAATCCGTTAAAAATTCTGTTAACATCTTAAAAATACCGAATATAGCCATATATTGGGGTCTATACGATGTGGACCTACATATTCTAATTCGAAACTTGAAATAAACGGTGAATAATGTAGCTAAAATCATTATAATCAAATACCGTTATATCGGAGCTATACGAAAACCTGGTCCTTCAAAGACAATTTTCTGTCACATGATGTAGCATCCATTGCGAACTTCAAATACGACATCGCAAACAATTTCGATAAATATTGTACCTAACATCGTCAAAAAATCGAATATAAGCAGGTACTGATATATAGGGCCTATACGAAGACCCAGACTGTAGTTCCCATTACGAACTCAAAATACGTAATTTAAAACAATTCTGGTGAAAAATCATCAAATACCGAATATTGAGAGGTACCGTTATATGGGGGCTATACGAAGACCTGGACCTACACAGACAATTTTCTGTCATAGGCTGTAGTATTCATTACGAATACCAAATTTGAAACATTTCCGGTGAATAATGTCGCTTAAATCACCAAAATACCGAAAAAAAAAGGAGGTACCATTAAGTGGGGGCTATACCAAAACGTGGACCTACATGACCCATTTTCAATACCAAAAGTCCTTCAGACATAATACACATTTGAGCACAATTTTATCAACCTACTTCATTTCGTTCGGAAGCTAGAGTGATTTCCACAGACGGACGGACATCGCTAAATCGACATAGAATTTTATGCTGATCAAGGATATATATACTTTGTGGGGTCTAAAATGTATATTTCGAGGTGTACAAATATTTAAATGGCGGCCTCGGCTGGCCATGCAGTATCCTAGAAAGCAAATATGGCCAATATCATCCTCTTAAATTTTTTTTTAACAAACATTTGTTCAGCATGACCTGGTAACGTAACGGCCACTACTTCCTCCTTTATCGAAGAAAAACTGCCCAATTATGCCTCTGTACCAAAATCTGGGTAAAAAAGTGACTCATTTTGGGTACATGGGCTTTCCAATTGCAACAAATTTAGATACGTACCTTACGCTTCTCTTCTCTTTCTCCAAAAACCGTACGCAATTTTCGCACACATTCTGCAAAATTACTCTGATTATATCTTCAGTCATGTGGCTAGAGCGGGTGTAGATCATTTGAGACGTCCAAAACGTGCCATTCCAGGACGTTTGGAGCCAATTAAGCGATTTCCGTCCGTCCGTCTGTATGACTGTCTGGTTGGGGCGCACTATAACTCCCCAAGAGCTTATCCGATTTAGTCCAATCTTGGTACATCGTAATATTATTGTCATACTTAGATCGATTTTAGAGATGGGCAATATTAATCTACTCCTTCTGGTAGCTCCCCCACAAAAGTTCGAAATTTTCAAAAAAAATTATTTTTTGCACAGAAAGAGAAACGGTAAGCCGATTTTGCTCCAACTTTGCACATCCTAATATTTGCGTCAGTGCTAGGTCAGGTATGAAAATGGGCAATGTCGGTCCACTCCATTAAGTACCTCCTCCACAAATGGTCAAAATGTTTAATAATTACAACTCTCATAAAATGTGATGTAAGTGTCCAATTTTCTTCAAATTTCACACATCCCAATATTTATATTAACCCAAGGTCTGGTGTTAAGATGGAATATACCGGTTCAATCCTTCTGGTACCTCCCCCACAAAATACATATTTTTTGCACAGAAAGAAAAACGACGAAAAACAATCCGCTCAAAGAAGGCGAAATAAGAATCAGACTCTCTTCAAATTTCACACATACAAACATTTTTGCTAACACAAGATCTGTTGTGAAGATGCTATATATCTGCGAAACCCTTCTGGTACCTTACCCACAAAGAGACACAATTTTCAATAATTTTATCTGTCATAAATTGCGAAACAACTTAGCGATTCTTTACAACTTGCTATATCTAAATATATGTCTCTCTGAGATGAATATGAAAATTAAGATTTCCCATAAATTGGATATAAATGTTTGATTTTCTTATATATTCATAATACTACTTATATCATATTTTTTTGGTCCAATATTGTAAACCGGGATCAATTAAAAGACGCAAACGTCTTTTCCGTTTGAGCGTTTGTAAGACACTGAATTTATTTATTAAAAATATTTCTTAAGAACTAGTTGTGATAATATGACTTAACCTAAATTATAATTAAGTGTAAATGAGAGAGAGAGAGAGAGAGATAGATACCAACCGTACACATGCATATGCACCATGCCACCATAAACCTTAGGGGGAGGTCATACACACGCGTAGCTATCTCACATGTGGCAAGCAAACATGCTGCACTTGCTTACCAGTCTGAGTAAAGATTACATCCCATAATCTAACTCCACCATAACACATGTAGCAATTGAAAATTCTGTATTATTTATTTCTAACTCGAAGGTCTGCTCATCAAATTTTCGTATCTTATTTCATGTGGACTGTATTAAGAAGATCCCAGTTTAACAAATCCCTCTCATCTACACTAGGTAGCCCCGCTATTCTCTTTTATTAAAAAAACATGTTCACTTATCCGTGAACAAATATGAAATGGACAATATTGCCCCATTCTTTCAAAATCCACTCCATAGAGAGTCAAGAGTTTTAAAATTCAAAATATGTTAAAATAATCGAACATTGGCTGAGGGTATACATCTGTCGACAAAACCGACCGATACTTTTTTTACTTATCTGACCTAGGACTGATAAAAATATTAAAACGTGGCAGATTTAGACTATATCGACTACATTCTTCACTTTATATCAGCTAAGTGATAATTTTTAGAAAAGGTTGAAATGTACCTGAGATACCAAATATAGTCGACCGAAGTATTCCATTATGATACTTCATCTAATGCAGAATAGAAAATATTTGTGTGAGAGTTGGGTGCTTATTTCGCTCTCTTTGAGTGTTTTTTTTTTTTTTTTTCTACAAAATCTGTACCCCTATATGGTGGTGGTACCAGAATAAACTGTCCGATCTCTATCATATTAATAACAGATCTTGCGTTGATGGAAATATTGAGATGTGCGGAGTCTGAATGGAATCGGATGTTAATATCACATTTTATGAGCTTCATGGATATTCAAAATTTTGGCCCTTTGTGGGGAGATATTGGAAGGAGTGGACTGATATATCCCATCTTCACAGCAGATCATGTGATAGTAGAAATAATGGGATGTGTGAAATATAAAGAGAATCGGATGCTTATTTCGGGTTTTATATTCAAAACTTTGACCTATTGTGGGGGAGGTACCAGAAGAAATGGTCCGATTTCTATCGCCTTTATAACAGATCTTAAGTTTATAGAAATATTGAAACGTGTCCAGTCTGAATGGAGTCGGATGTAAATTTCACGTTTTATGAGCTTCGTGGATATTTAAAATATTGACCCTTTGTGGGGGAGGTGCCAGAAGGAGGGGACCGATATATTCCATCTTCACGCCAGACCTTGGGTTAATAAAAATATTGTGATGTGTGAAAGTTGAAAATAATCGGGCTCGTACATCACATATTATTAGAGTTATAATTATTCCAAATTTTTGACCCTTTGTGGGGGAGGTACTTCATGGTCTGGACCGATATTGTCCATTTCGGAAGAAAATCGAACATTTGTATCCAATTCTATTCAAAATCATAAATTTCATATTCATCTTCAGTTGGATGTTTATATTGCTTTCTTTGGGGGTTTTGTTTTTCAAAATCTTGAACCCTATGTGAGGGAGGTACCAGAAGAAATATTACGATCTCTACCATCTTTATAACAGATCTTGTATTGATGGAAATATTGAAATGCACCAAGTCTCATTGGAATTGGATGTTAATTTCGAGTTTTATGACCTTCAAAGTTATTAAAAAAATTTGACCCTTTTTTGGGGGGTGGGGCTATCACAAGGATCGATATATCCCTTCGTCATACCAGACCTTGGGTTTATAAAAATATTGTGATGGATGTAATTTAAAGAAAAACGGGCTCTTACATCAAATTTCATAAGATTTAAAATTATTCCAAATTATGACCCTTTTTGGGGAGGTACTTGATGGAGTGGACCAATATTGTCCATTCTCGCACAATATTAGGATTTACAAAGTTCGATCATAATCGGATTATCTTTCCTTTTTCTGAGCTTATTATGATTTTCTTTGAAAATTTTGACATTTTGTAGGGGAGGTACAAGAAGGAGTGAACCGATATTACCCATCTCCGAACTCGATCTATGTTTAATTATAATATTACGTGGTATCAAGTTTGGACCAATTAGGATACTACCTTCGAGAGTTATCGTGCACACCAACCAGGCAGACGGACGGACGGATGGACGGACATCGCTAGATCGACTCCAAATGTCCTGAAATGCATTTGGTCCAAAGAGACCTAGGGTCTAAAATCGATATTACCCTCTCTAGCCATATGACTGAGGGTATAAAAATTTTAACCATTTTTGCATTTTGAGTACTAACAAGTAAGCAAAAGCTATAGCCGTGCGGGGCCGACGATATGATACCCTACAACACTACAATATGTGAGAAGCCCCCTCATGTCTAAATCCATTTTGAAAGATTTCGCTTTTGCGCCCAGTCCAAATATTACCCTTAGCATTTCGACCAGGGACATTTTCCCGATATTTATGCACTCCGTCATGCTGTTAGTTTTTGTGGTCCATTTTACGGCTAAATATAATCCAATGGGCTTCAAAATGCTAGAATTCTTCACTCTGCTTAACTATCTTCTCAGGCGTGTCGATTGGCTTCAATTGTGTGATCAGGATTTTTTTCTGTTTTTTTTTTTTTTTTTTTCATTTGAACCCCTAAATATTTTGCGATCATCTCCAAAAGCAATTTGGCTATATTCGTCAATGAAATCAGCATAAAAAAGCTAGAAATTCGCCTATTGTGTATTTCGGATATCACATATAAGTAATGTTTGTATTTTTTCACACAAAAGTAGTGGTCCATTCTACCCACTGTCTTAAATTCTAACTTCATGCAAGATTTTGTGTCCTTTGGTTTCTATTTGTGACCTTTATAACGGCTGCAAAATCAGGAACATTTTGAGATGCTGGTCCATTTCAACCCCTAAATATATTGCGGACATCTTTGAAGCCCTTCTGAGCCTAACCCTACCTTTGTCAAAAATTTCGTGAGCATCGAACGATAATTGCAATCTGTATATAAATAATAACCCCAACCTGTGTTGTAAAGTGCAAAAATATTACAAAATATACACTTCAATATTATAAGTCAAATTGAAACCAGTAAGGAAAGCTCAAAAGTCGGGCGGGACCGACTATATGATACCCTACACCACTATGCATATTTAGTACAGCTCTCGTAAAAAGTTTTATACAGGGCATTTCAGAGCTCTATGAGATATTTGGTACAAAATCTATCTAATTCTATCGTGCATTTTACGAACTATAGCTATCTCTGAACCGGGTTTCTCCAAATTTGACGTATTAGCTTCTAGACTGAATTCGGTCTTATGTACGAAAATTCAGGTGATTTGGGCTGATATTGACCATTTAGTGCACAATTAACCTGAAATCGATAGAATAATGTGAAGAGTATGCTATGCTATGCTATATCCAAATCTGAACAGATTTTTATAAAATTAAAATCGACCATTTTTTGGCTTTATCTGATATCTGGTACCAAATATCATTCCTGTGAAGAGTATATTACGAATGTAAGGGACTTAAAGAGCAAATCGGATGAAACATATATATGGGAGCTAGAGCTATATCTGAACCGGTTTTTACTAAAATTTGTGTACTTGCTTATAGGCTGGTTTCGGTCGGATTTGCCAAAATTCATGCCATTTGGGCTGATATTGGCCATTTGATGCACAATTAACACGAAATCGGATGAAGATATATATGGGAGGCCTATCCAAATCGGAACAGATTTTAATAAAATTAAAATCAACCATTTTGGGCTTTATCTGATATCTGGTACCAAATATCATTCCTGTGGAGTGCATATTACGAATGTGAGGGACTTAAAGACCAAATCGGATGAAAGATATATATGGGAGCTATAGCTATATCTGAACCGATTTTCTCCAAATTTGATATACTTGCTTCTAGGCCTCTCTCGGTTGGGTGTGCCAAAATTCAGGTAATTTGGACTGATAGTGGACATTTGGTGCACATTTAACCCGTAATCGGATGAAGATATATATGGGAGCTATATCTAAATTTGATCCGATTCTCACCAATTTCAATAGGGTTCGTCCTTGGGCCAAAAAAATATTGGTTGGAAAATTTCATCTCAATCGGATAATAAATGCGACCTGCATTTTGTTCACAAGAATACATGGACAGACGGACGGACGGACGGACTGACATGCATAAATCGACTCAGAAAGTGATTATATGAAGGTTCTCAAAAGTAACTACGGGTCTATCTCGTTTCCTTCTCCATGTTACAAACAAATGCACAAAGACATAATACCCTTACCACTATGTAGTGTAGGGTATAAAAATCGCATGCGATAAAAAATATGAAAAAATAAAAATATGTCACAAAATGCTACAAAATCTATATTAACATCATTATTGGCATGTTGTTATGTGATTTTTTATATTTTATACTTTTATGCCAAAATAGCATTCTAATTCTACAAGATTTGTCAAAATCGCTCAAGCCATTCTGGAGATATAAGCATTTTAGCTAACATCCCCTTCCTTTGTATATATACATTGTATATATTTCGCTATATATATCCGATATTTTTACTATCGGCATCTCCGTAACGGTCAGAATTGACCTTTTCGTCTATTTATGCTTTCGCCGGCATTAAAAATATTCGCGGTTTAATGGGAAATTTGACTTTTATTTATTACAAATGTTACGGTTTATTTCAACCACCAAATGTTACCCGATGACCATCAAAATTGGAAAGCTTCTGCCCAGCCCAAAGCTCTAGCCCCATGCTAACTTTCGCTTCGATTGGTCTATAATTGTGACCAGTAGAGCAACTGCAAAATCAGGAAATTTTTCAGTTTTTGGTCCATTTCAACCCCTAAATATTATGCGATCATCTCCAAAAGAAATAGGTTTCTATTTTGACATTAACCCCACCTATATTTTAAATTTCGCGACCTGTAGAGCGATTACAAATTAACATGGACAGACGGACGGACGGACATACATAGCTAGATCGACTCAGCTCGGCGAGATAGGAAGATCCATATGTACTTTCCTATGTGGGAAATCAATATTTCGAGGTGTTACATAATTTTTGGCCAAATCAAACTAATAATACAACCAACACAAAGTGTTGTAGGGTATAAAAAGCCCTAACGCGAATCTAAAATTTTAAGGTGGACTTTTCGCTGACGAGGTAGTTAAATATCAAGTATGATATAACTTATATGTGGGAGAACTTTACCCATATATTTACCCATTCGAACCAAATTTGACTCATGCCGTTCTTAACCCATTAAAAACCTAACAACGAAATTCGGAAAGTCTTCCAGATGAGTGTGATTTATTGCTTCAAAAATCTCAATATGCGAGGCCGGGTGACCAAAAGCCAGGCATACATGACCCCATTGCATAGGTGTAATTGGCTATAGGGTCATCAGTATAAGATGCACTACTCGGTCCCCACTACTACTGGGTATGCTACCCAATACGAATTTTTTATTCCAAAATGAGTTCTCCAACCCTTTGGATTCAATATTGTTGTACAGTGTAATCATATCCTATCTCCTAACTAACAATAAAATATATTTCAGATATTTTAAAGTAAGAGCCTCAAACTATCCCCCGTAGTGATTTTTCTAAATACTTCCGAACATGCGTCAAAAATCTAACAAACATATCAATCAAAAGCCGGTGTCAAAAACAAACATTTCAATATTCCCACATGCCTATATGCACACATTTTTATTAAAATATATTACAACAAATTGTTACAATATTCAAAACCTACAGAAATTCCAATCAAAAAAATCTCTGAAACAGACACCGCACAACAGAAACCCTAACCGACGTCTCACAACAAGTGGTAAATGAAACAATAGAAAACTATCCACTCGCCACTGCTCGATACAATGGCAAACTATGCGAAACAAGCTTTGTTCAACCCTTCAGGGGAGGAGGCCACACGCTTGGGTAGGAAGTCAAGGGGTTGTCTGCCTACACACACAATCACACACAGTTATAAACTCGAACAAATTGATGCCGGCTAAATGCATTTTTGCAAACTTGGAAACCCCCTCTCCCCTTTAAACACCCTCAGCTAGCTATACGTGTAACACCAACAACAACTGCAAATAGTTATGGCATTGTTGTTGTTGTTTGTGCAGTTGTAGTTTAGTTGAGAACAGAACAAAACAGAAGCAAAGCATTAAATAGTTTACCCAAACGTTTCCAGTCGAACTGAGAGTGCATTTGCCAAGCGTCAGTTATCGCGGCCAGTCGGACAACGGCAAATCGTCTCAAGTTCTAATCGACAAGTGGAAGTGAAAAAATATAGTTCTTACTTTTATTTTCTCCAACTATTCGCAAGTGGAAAACCAAACAAAATACCTATCAACAAACAACAAAGAAGGCAAAACAATTAAAAGCTCAATTTAATTAGAATTTGTAATTATTTTTATCGATTGGATTGATTGGTTGATTTACTGGAACACGGGCATGTCTGTGAATATCCATTGGTTCCGCCATGGCCTGCGTCTGCACGATAATCCCGCTTTGCTAGAAGCTATATCGGATAAAAACAGAGGCATCAAACTGTTGCCGGTCTTCATATTTGATGGCGAAAGTGCGGGTAGGTGTTGAATGGTGTGTGAGTGTGTGAGAGAGAAGCATTTGACAAGTTGTGAGTGTGAACAGTGTTGTCAATATACGTAAGTGATTTTTAAGCGCCATATAAATACGGTAAATAGAAAAATTGTCACTTAAACAGCTGAATGAAATATAAATAAGCAAAAAAAATCAGCTCAGATCGACGGGGTAGAACTTTTGATATTCTCCACTGTAAATAGGCTTCTAGGCTTAACTCTAGTTTAGTAAAAGCTCTCGGATTTTTTTATTGTTACTAGATGTAGGTATTTGTATCCTAATTCCGAGAGAGTATTTTTTTTTCTTGGAGAACGGACCCGGATATTTGACCCAAAAGTTCGGGTCCAAGACCCGGGTTAGACCAACTATACCGATATGGCATATCGGTGTAGGTATCATTTAAAAGCTACCTATCAAACAAGTGGTCACTTGATGGGGTTATATGAAACAATTCCGGAGTTATATCAAAATTATTGATTTTTTGGACCCGGATTTTTTAAAAAATCTCTCAAAAGTCGAAAAAGGTCCAATATTTGGAGTACACAAAATTTATGCCAAATGATTGCTGACACCTTAAACATTCCAAAATGCTAAATATTTGTTATTATCTTTCTTGAGATCCAGAGATTTGGGTCTTTGTTCCCGAACGAGCCGAGGCTAGATATTTTCTCCTTTGGGTATGTCCAAAGTTTTTCTAAATTTGATAAATGAACATAAATTTTGTGGACTACCAATATGGTGCGTTTTTGAACTTTTGGGATTTTTTTTAAAAAAATCGATAATTTCGTTACATCTCCGGAACAGTTTTAAATAACCCAATCATGAATTTGAAGATCTTAATGGGTAATACAAACTATGACAAAAAAATTGCGAATGATGATCCACGTCTTCGTGTAGCCCCCATAAAACGATGCCTCGACATTCGGTGTTTTGATAAGTTCAGAGACATTATAAACCGAAATTGTTTCAAATTTCGTATTGAAAGATCTTAATGGGTACTACAACCTATGACAATGAAGTACAAAACGTTGTAAGTTCGGCCGGGCCGAACTTTTAATACCCTCCACCATTTGGGACGAATTTGACAATTCTCAAAAACAATAAAATCCGTTAAAACTTCTGTTAAAATCTTAAAAATGCCTAATGTAGCTATTATATTAGGGTCTATACGACGACATGGACCTGCATAGGTAACATTTGTCATAAGTCATTACAACATTCAAAAAAATCGGTAATAATGTAGCTAAAATGATCAAAATACCGAATATCGGGAGGTACCGTTATTTGGGGGCTATACGAAGACGTGGACCGGCACAGACAATTTTTTGTCTTAGGCTGTAGTATCCATTACGAACTTCAAATACCAAATTTGAAAGAAATCCGGTGAATAATGTCGCCAAAATCATCAAAATACCGAATATCGGGAGATACCAATATATGGGGGCTATACGAAGACGTGGACCTGCACAGACAATATCCTGTCATAGGATGTAGCATCCATTACGAACTTCAAATACCAAATTTGAAAGAATTCCAATGAATAATATCGCTAAAATCAACAAACTACCGAATATCGGGAGGTACCGTTGTATGGGGGCTATACCAAAACGTAGACCTACATGTCCCATTTTCAATACCAAAAGTCCTGCAAACATAATGTACATTTGAGTAACATTTTATCAATCTACTTCAATTCGTTCGGAAGCTGACGGATAGACGGACGGACACCGCTAAATCGACATAGAATTTTATGCTGATCAAGATTATATATACTTTGTGGCGTCTAAAACGTATATTTCGAGGTGTTACAAACGGAATGACAAACTTAATATACCCTCCATACTATGGTAATAAAAACTAAAACAGCTGAAAGGACCATCAGCAAGTAAAAATCTATTAACGACGGGGTCGAACTTTTGGTATTCTCCAGAATTAGAGAAATATATGAATTTTGTTGAGACTAGGTACTCGAACTTATATATTGTTTCTGAGAAGAAATAGGAAGGTTTTTAAAATTCAGGAAATATATCTCCAATATATCCATTATTGCATAAAAAATCTCATCGCCAAGATTTGCATACGCTACACCTCATAGTGGTCAGGGTATTATGTCTTTGTGCATTTGTTTGTAACATGGAGAAGGAAGCAAGATAGACCCATAGTTACTTTTGATGATCTTCATATGTCAGTCCGTCCGTCTTTCTGTCCATGTATTTTTGTGAACAAAATGCAGATCGCATATTCTATCCGATTGAGGTGAAATTTTCCAAACAATATTTGTTTGGCCCTATTGAAATTGGTGAGAATCGGCTGAAATTTAGACATAGCTTCCATATATATCATCAACCGATTGTGGGGTTAATGTGCACCAAATGTCAAATATCGGTCAATATGACCTGAAATTTGGCTCATCCGATCGAATTCAGTCTGGAAACAAGTACATAAAATTAGGTGAAAATCGGTTCAGATATAGCTATAGCTCCCATATATATGTTTCATCCGATTTGGTGTTTAAGACCCTCACATTCGTAATATGCATTCGACAACAATCTTAATTGGTATCAGATATCTTATAGAGCTCGGAAATACCTTTACCAAATTTTATTGAGATTGCCTAAGATTTGGATATAGCTCCCATATACATATATCCTTAATCTGATTTCAGGTTTATTGAGCAAATAATGGTTAATATCCCCAAATGTCAAGTTTTAGTTGATTTGGTTTGTGGTGTCCCACATTATTATATTACAATACTACGCCCCTGTTAACAATGTAAAACTATTTACATGAAAACATATGTAGCTATGTACGAGTAATTTATAATGAGAGTAAATAACAAAAACCAGTTTCAAATTAACTAATTAATAACATAGAATTATTCTCATATAAGCACATACACTCTCTGGTACTCTCCTCATTCAGCAATACCAAAAACATAAACAACAACGCCAATAGACGATGCCGTTACAAAAGAAGATTGCTGTTTGGTGGCCACCTGCAACTTTGTTCTAAGAAGAACAAATCACTCATCATTGTGAAGCGTAGCTGCCAAATTGCACTTTAAAATAAAAATAAAGTTTGATTGTTTTAATAATAAACTCGCGTTTCATTTTGAGTTTATTACAGTGGCGACGAGGATAAAACTAAATTTGCAAATATTTAAAAAAAACTTGTCCATTAAAATGGAATTGCAAATGATTGGAAAAGTGCCATATTTTGATCATACACAAAAGGTATGGTCGGTGTTCCAGAATCAACTTCAACAGTTTTTCATTGCAAACGAAATTGTTGCAGAAGCAAAGAAAAAAGCAATTCTTTTAACATCGCTATGTGAGACGTCGTACATCTTGTTGACAAATTTGATGAGTCCGGCTAAAGTGGAAGGTACAACAGTGACGTTTGAACAGTGTGCGGCTGCAATGACCAGGCATTTTACACCTCAAACAGCTGGTTTTGCAGAAAGGTTTAAGTTTTATAATGCCACAAAATCATCAACGGAGACGGTAAATGAATGGGCCGTACGTGTGAGGTCATTAGCAGTGAACTGTGAATTTGGATCGTGTTTGGATACTGCCATTCGAGATAAGTTCGTAATGGGACTGGAAAAGGGTCCGGCCCGGGACAAAATTTTTTTGGAGGCAGTGACGGTTAATTTCGAGCAAGTGGTTAAAATTGCTAATAGTGCCGAATATGTGAAACACCAGTATGACACAGTGGAGGTTAAACAAGAACAAGAGCTGAATTTTATAAAGCGAAGTAAGGGTGGATACGGCAAAAGAGATGCAGCGAAGCCGATGACGTCACAGCACAAGCAGAAACAAAGTGATTACCAGTGCAGTGTGTGTGGTTACAAAAATCATAAAAGCGAGAGTTGTAAGTTCAAAAATTACAAATGTAATCAATGTAAACAGCGAGGTCATTTAAAGAAAATGTGTAAATCACAAAATTTTAATTATATAGATAATACCGATGTATCTCTATTTTCAATTACTAGTTCTGGTGATGACCCCATTAAGATTAAAATTTTAATCAAAGAAAAACCATTTGTGATGGAACTGGATACTGGGTCAGAAAATAATGTGATTTCGGAAAGTACTTTTGACAAATTTTTCAGCGATCATAAACTAAAAAAGACAGACCTACTGTTGAGGGCTTACAATGGTGTGAGTATAACCCCGATTGGTGAGTGTGACGTAACTGTGAAGTACGGAAATAAGATCAATGTTATTCCGGTTGTAGTGATTCGTAATGGTGGCCCACCACTATTGGGTAGGAACTTTTTGAAGACGTTTGGCATTAAAATTTCTAATTTGGATTATTCCTTGACAGGTTCTAAGGTTGTTCAGGATTTTATGTCAAAATTTAGAAGTTTGTTTGATGGTGGACTTGGGTTGTTTAGGATGTGTAAGGCAGTATTGGTGATAAAAGAAGACGCAGCTCCAAAATTTTTTAGGCCAAGACCACTTCCTATAGCCATTAAAAAGAAGGTAGAGTTAGAAATTGAAAAGTTGGTTAAATTAAAAGTGTTGCAGCAGGTTGACTATAGTGAGTGGGGAACTCCTATAGTGCCTGTTTTAAAGAAGAACGGTGATATTCGTATTTGCGGTGATTTTAAAGTCACACTAAATCCCCATTTATTAGTTGAAAAGTATCCTCTACCGAGGATAGAAGAGATTTTTGCCAAATTACACGGTGGGGAGGAATTCACCAAGTTAGATTTGAGCATGGCGTATCAACAAATACCATTGGATGAACAATCAAAGAAATATACCACGATTTCGACATCCAAGGGTCTTTTTCAGTATACTAGACTAATTTATGGGTTGGCCTCGGCCCCAGCAATTTTTCAAAGAATTATGGATACCTTGTTTACGGGAATGGATGGTGTTGTTGTCTTCTTAGACGACATTTTAATTACTGCCCGTAACAGGAAACTCCATTTAGAGAGGCTTGAAAATGTTTTACAAATTTTAACCAATGCTGGATTTAAGTTGTCCCCGGAGAAATGTGATTTTTTCTGTAAGAAAATTAAATATTTGGGTCACGTAATTGACAAAGAAGGATTGCACATGAATCCGGATAAGGTTCGGGAGATAGCAGAAATTCCTTACCCAAAGAATGTAAAAGAACTCCAAGCATTCTTGGGAGTTGTAAATTTTTATAGAAGATTTGTACCAGAGGTTTCAACATGGCTACACCCCTTGCACCAGTTGTTGAAAGTGGATTCCAAATTTGAATGGAATGAGGTTTGTTCGGCTGCGGTTGACAAATTAAAAAAGCACTTACTTAGTGAAAAATGTTTGGCTCACTTCAATGCCAATTTTAGAACGAAATTAACTGTGGATGCAAGTCCAGTAGGAGTAGGAGCTGTGCTGTCACAGATAGAAGAAAATGGTACAGAAAGGCCGATTGAATTTGCGTCTAGGACATTAACTGATTGTGAAAAGAGGTATTCGCAGTTGGATCGAGAGGCGGTAGCAATTTTATATGGTGTTACAAAATTCCACCAATTTTTGTATGGACGTCATTTCACTTTGGTGACTGATAACAAACCTCTTCATTATATTTTGGGCCCTAAGAAGGGAATTCCATTGATGGCTTCTAGCCGATTGCAGCGTATTGCATTAACGTTATCGGGATATCAGTTTGATGTGTCGCATATTAGATCAAAGTATAACGTTGCTGATTATTTTTCTAGATACCCAAAAGAATCTGATTTTGCGCCAAAACAGTTCCCAAATAATGTTTATTTAAATTTTTTGGAAGTAATGCACAGCGAAAGTAAATTGTTGAATTTTGAAAGTATTCGCAATGAAACAGAAAAGGATAAAATTCTGTTGAAGGTTAAAGTTTTGCTATCTAGTGGCTGGCCGAAAAAATGTCTTGATCAGGAATTATCACCCTATTTTTTGAAAAGACATGAATTGTCGGAAGAATCAGGTTGCATATTTTGGGGGTATCGTGTTATTATACCAACAGTGTTTAGGAAAGATATATTAAATTTCTTGCATGCGTCCCATATGGGAATAGTAAAGATGAAAGCTATGGCTCGAGAATGTTGTTGGTGGCCCGGGCAGAATAAGGATTTGGAAATGGTTGTGAAGTCTTGTGAACCATGTCTTATGACACGACCAACTCCACCTCAGCAGGAATTGATACCGTGGCCAAGAACAGATGAAGTGTGGTCGAGAATTCATATAGATTTTTTTGGTCCGTTTATGAAGCGTTGGTGTCTGGTGGTAGTAGACAGTTGCAGTAAGTGGTTGGAATGTATTGATATGGGTACAAATACAACGAGTACAGCCGTAATAGCAGTTTTGAGGGGACTGTTTGCACGTTTTGGCTTGCCAAAATATGTCGTCTCGGACAATGGTACATCTTTTGTGTCAAATGAGTTTCGGACATTTATGAGAATGAATGGTATTGAGCAAGTTACGTCACCAGTAGGAAATCCAGCAACAAATGGCCAAGCCGAAAACGCTGTTAAAACCATTAAGAACGCTCTTAAATGCAGTTTAAAAAATACACCATTGTCGGAATTCAACAGAGGGTTATGTCGTTTTCTCCTTGATTATCGAAACACCACTCATATAAGCACGGGTGTTTCTCCCTCTTATTTAATGTTTAATAAAAGAATGTTGAGAACTCGACTAGATATTCTCAATCCAAAGAGAATTGTCATAGATAAAAGTTTTAAACAAATCGAAGAATTTGCTAAAAACAAACAAGAGAATCAAAAGAAATACTATAAGGGTAGTAAAAAGTCTTGTTTTAAAATCAATGAAAATGTGGTTGTAAAAGATTATTCCGTTCCGGGAAAAGTTTCATGGTCAAAAGGTTTCATACGTGATATAATTGGAAAACAGACTTATATTATTGAAATGAATAATGGTAAAAAATGGAAACGTCATGCAAACCAAATTATACCTTGTATGAAACCTAATGAACACGAACCGGACTTTCCAAGTACAATTTTAGACCCCTTACAAAAAATTTCTCCCATTATCCAAGAAAATCGTAATGAAAATCTAATAGAAGAAAATACAAATATTGTTAATGAAAAGAAGGAATCAGAAAATTTACCTGATAATAAAAAAGAAATTGTGAAGTATAATTTAAGAGAAAGAAAGCCAAGAAAATAATATGATATGCTATTAATTTTTTCTCAATACAAAATTTTTATAAGAAGAAATAAGTGCATTAAATAATTAAACTTTTGTTTGAGCAAAAAATTAAGGAGGGGGTAGTTGTGGTGTCCCACATTATTATATTACAATACTACGCCCCTGTTAACAATGTAAAACTATTTACATGAAAACATATGTAGCTATGTACGAGTAATTTATAATGAGAGTAAATAACAAAAACCAGTTTCAAATTAACTAATTAATAACATAGAATTATTCTCATATAAGCACATACACTCTCTGGTACTCTCCTCATTCAGCAATACCAAAAACATAAACAACAACGCCAATAGACGATGCCGTTACAAAAGAAGATTGCTGTTTGGTGGCCACCTGCAACTTTGTTCTAAGAAGAACAAATCACTCATCATTGTGAAGCGTAGCTGCCAAATTGCACTTTAAAATAAAAATAAAGTTTGATTGTTTTAATAATAAACTCGCGTTTCATTTTGAGTTTATTACATGGTTGAAAGTGGTGACAGAAGCTACCAAAATAACGAAAATCGGAGATACTGCTATATGGGAGCTATACTAATTAGTGGACCTAAATCGAAAATTGTTTGCAAAGAGAGAACAGACCTACTGAGATTCCCAATTGTCAAGTGTCGTAAAATTTGATTGGACATTGTGGCAGAAACCTTCAAAATACTGAAAATGTGAAGGTATCGTTTTATGGGGGCTATACCAATCAGTGGAGCTGAAACAAACTTTTTTTGCAAGGAGTGAACCACCAACCAACAAGAACCCTAAATATAAAGTTTCAGCTGATTTGGTTGTACATTGTGGCAGAAACCTTCAAAATACTGAAAATCTGCAGATATCGTTAGATGAGAGCTATACCCAAACGTAGATTAATATATCCCATTTCCAATATCAATCATCCTGCTAAATTGCAAAGCTCTAGATTAAATAATGTGCACTCTATCGGTATTTCAAAAGACTGACGGACATCGCTAAATTGCCTTATAATTTTATTCTGATCAGGAATATACAGGGTGAGATAAAATACTGCAACAAAGTCAAACGCCATAATTTTAACATTTTTTTTTTAATTTTATTGAATGAAAGCAAAAAATGTCGGAAATAGCATCAAAATTAAGAATTAGTTTAGATTTGTTCGAATTGGTCCCCTTTGGCACGAATTATGGCCTTCAAGCCGCCAATGAAATCGACACACGTTGCTCGAATGTTGCTCTGCGGCATTTTGGTCCATACCCGGCGAAGCGCTTGCATTAGGTGATCGACACTTTGGTATTTTTTTAGTGACAACCTTGCTTTCCAAAATACTCCAACGGATTGGTATCCGGAGATTTTGGTGGATATTGTGCGCTGGAAATGAAGCGAGGAACCTCCTTTTGTAACGACTCTTGGGTGGCGCGTGCTGAGTGCAATAGTGCTGAGTCCTGTTGGAATGTCCAAGGTCAAAATGTTTGTGTGCGCAAGGCTTTAATACACCCTCCAGAATATTTTCGTGATAAAATTCGGCATTCATTCTGATGTCACGGTCGATTAATACGAGCGGACAGCGACCATCGCCTGTTACGACGGCCCACATTATCACCATAGCCGTGACTTGAGTTCTGGTGGCCAACCGAAGGTGCACATTTTCAGCTGACCTCTTTAGCAAGTAAATCCGATAATTTTGTTTGTTTACAAACTGCTGGACAACGAATGTTTTCTCATCGGAGAAAACCAAATTCGCTGGAGTGAAAATTAAATGCTGGAGTGCTCTATCGATAGCCACTTGTGGTTTTTCAGCCAAATATAAAGAAATCACACTATCACGCTTGAATTCCATCACGAATAACTTTTTTCTGGAAAATCTCACCAAAATGCTTTTGTACACTTGTAAACAATGTAATGAGCTGGCGAAGGAATAATTTTAACAGCTGTCGGAGTAGCTTAGAAATGACAGCCGTCTGAAGTTGGTTGCAGTTTTTTCATCTCACCCGGTATATACATGGCCGATTGTTTTTATACCCAACTACATTTAAATTTTGTCATTCCGTTTGTAACTCCTCGAAATAAGAATTTTAAGCCCCACAGAGTGTATAATTGATCAGCACTTCCTATGACAGAAAATTTCCTATACAAATCCACGTCTTCTTAGACGCCATATAACCATACCATCCGATATTCGATATTTTGCGGTTTTTTATCCACATTTTCAACGGAATTAACTTAATATTGGTATTTGCAGTTCACAATAGGCACCATTTACATTGACAGATAAATACGTGTTCTACCAAATATTCTGTATTTAAATAATTTTTCAGCGAAGTTTTATAAAAATTTTGTAAGTTTATTCCAAATGGTACAGGTTATTCAAAATTTCATACATTTTTTCAAATCGAATGATTATTTGTTTTTTCTTTTGAAAATTTTCATATAGCTATTAAAAAATCACCCTTTAGAAGTAATTTTTTTCCATAAGGACTTTGATGCCCCTTAGTTCCACACTGAAAATAACTCTCTTTGTTGTTTTTCATCTTGGGCGCCATTTGCACCCAATAGCATTACATAAGTATTTGAAAGCAAGTGATTTTAATTATGTTCCTCTCTTTTACAGGCACCAAATGTGTGGGCTACAATCGTTTTAAGTTCCTCTTGGACTCCCTCAAAGATCTCGATGATCAATTCCGTGCCATTAGCGGTGGCAATGGTGGCCGCCTCTATCTCTTCCAAGGAAATCCAGTGCAAATATTTCGTAGCCTACATGAAAAATTCCGTATTCACAAGTTGTGTTTCGAACAGGATTGTGAGCCCATTTGGAATGAGAGAGATAATTCAGTGAAGGCACTTTGTCACGACTTGGGTATAGAAGCCGTGGAGAAAATCTCGCATACGTTATGGGATCCACAGACGGTTATCGATACCAATGGTGGTATACCACCGTTGACATATCAAATGTTTTTGGTAAGTGTTGTGATTCGTGTAATGTTGATTACATCCGGTGAAATTGTAAATCAACTGATGCAGTAAATTAAAAACCGTTGGGCGCCATTTTAATTGCTTAAATTTTAAAACGTAGAAAATATTTTTACCGGCTTTAGTCATTGCCTTGCTTTTTCGAATAAGAACAAGGGGCATTCATTGTTCCACAAAAATCGAAAAATATTTTAAAAAAGTTCGAATAAAATACTAAAGATTCCATGACGAAAATCTGGTTCCGCAGACTTTTTCTGATGCATATGAAAAGCTTTTGAATTTCTTTCTCTCCACAGCACACTGTTCAGGTTATTGGTCTGCCACCCAGACCAGCAGATGATCCCGACTGGACAAATGTGGAATTCATACAAATCGAGGAGAATCTCATAAAGGAACTAAGAGGATTTCTCGAGGTAAGTAGGGCATAGAATAAAACCCATTTCAAATTGATTTCAAAATTACCCCCCCGACACAGTTTCCAACGCCGGAACAATTCAAAATTTTTCCCGAAAAACTCAGTTATTTGGCCAAAACCAAATGGATTGGTGGCGAGACCCAAGCCCTACTACACTTGCGCGAACGTCTCAATGTCGAAGAGAATGCATTTCGCTGTGGCCGCTATCTACCCAATCAAGCTAGTCCGAATATACTCGAATCTCCGAAATCGATGAGTGCCCATTTGCGTTTCGGATGCCTATCGGTCAGGAAATTCTATTGGGATGTCCATGATCTCTTTCGAACGGTACAACTGCAGGCGGAGGGGTTTGGAATGCAAATGTTTGGTGGGGCTCATATCACCGGACAACTTATATGGCGGGAGTATTTCTATACGATGTCGGTCAATAATCCCTACTATGATCGCATGGAGGGTAATGCCATCTGCCTAACCATTCCCTGGGCACCCACAAATATTGAGCAATTAAATCGTTGGACGGAGGGTCAGACGGGATTCCCGTTAATTGATGCTGCCATGCGTCAATTATTGGCCGAAGGTTGGCTACATCATACCCTGCGTAATACGGTGGCTACATTTTTGACACGCGGAGGTCTTTGGCAGAACTGGGAACATGGTTTGAGGTATTTCCTTAAACATCTCCTGGATGCCGATTGGTCGGTTTGTGCCGGAAATTGGATGTGGGTTAGTTCATCGGCATTTGAACGTCTATTGGATTCATCGTTGGTCACCTGTCCCGTGGCCCTGGCCAAACGCTTGGATCCTTTGGGCACCTACATCAAACAATATGTACCCGAATTGGCCAAGGTTCCGCAACTGTTTATGTGAGTAGAAAATTCATAAATTATTTTAAAAGAATTTAACATTATTCTCATTCCCAGCCATGAACCCTGGCGTATGCCCCTGGAGGAGCAAGAAAAAGCCGAATGCCTCATCGGTGTCCATTATCCCAGTCCCATGATTGATCTGACTTTGGCCACAGAACGTAACATGAAGGCTATGCGTGATCTACGTATGTCCCTGACCTCAGCCGGTGCCCCGGATAAAACTCCACCCCATTGCCGGCCATCGAATGAGGAAGAAGTCCGCCATTTCTTTTGGTTAGCTGATTAAAACTTAGCTGTTTGTAATTCTTGAGATTATCTGATTTATATAACGAATTTATCTCATGTAGATAAACTTTTTTCGGGAATATCTGCACATTTACCTACATGTACCTACCACCTACCTATCTACATAGTATAGACCTACATACATACATACAAAATGGAAATTGTTGTCGAAATACTTTTTTTGAGAAATAAAAACTTCTCGTAAATGTTGAGTGTGAGTGAGGGGTATTTTCTTTGGTGATATTAGGAGGAACGGATCTATAATATATTTGAAATAAATTTCTTCGGAGATATTCAATCTATAATGAAGATGTTAGAATTTGGGACCATGGAACGTATGAGTTATGTCACTCTTCATACGCCACCAATAATTACGGTGAAAATCCAGCAGATTATGAAAGTAAAGCTAAAAAAGAAGACATGTGTATCGGCGCTTCGAAAGTTTACATTGAAAGGTAAAAAAAATAGAGAGGTCCCCCACCCTTTCCCTCGTCCTTTTGGAAATTTCGGATAAAGATTTCTCGAAATCCGTGCATTTAAGGTATATAGTGTCTTCAATATTGCAAATAAAAATACGAGGATTATTTTGGCAGAAAATGTTAACCCTCAAGCGAGTCAACAAAGGAGTCTTCTGTGTCGTTTTTTTTATACCCTCAGTCATATGGCTATAATGAAGCCGTCACACGCTGTCCGAATGTTGCTCTACGGTATTTTGGCCCATTCCCGGCGAAGTTCTTGCTTGAGGTGATCGAAACCTTGGTATTTTTAGTGCCAACTTTGCTTTGCAAAATATTCCAGACATAATAGTCCAACTGATTGGTATCCGGAGATTTTGGTGACCACTATGCGCTGGAAATGAAGCGAGGAACCTCTTTTTGCAACCATTCTTGGGTGGCACGTGCTGAATGCCAGTCCTGTTGGAATGTCCAAGGTCTGCGGCCAAAATGTTTGAGTGCCCAAGGCTTTAATACACCCTCCAGAATATTTTCGCGATAATATTCGGCATTTATTCTGATGCCACGGTGGATTAATACGACCAAATGTTGTTATGGAGGCCCACGACATCACCATGGCCGGCACTTGAGTTCTGGTGGCCAACCAAGGTGCACATTTTCAGCTGATCTCTTTGGCAAGTAAACACGATCATTTTGTTTGTTTACAAACTGCTGGAGAACGAATGTTTTCTCATCGGAAAAAACCAAATTCGGCAGTTCACCACTTTCGGCCAAGCGAAGCAACTCTTTAGCTCTTTTGAGTGTATTTTCTTTCTTTTGCGGTGCACGTTCTTGCACTTTTTGGAATTTCAATGGCTTTACCCCGAGCTCATTTTTCAATATTTGCCGAATGTTTTTATCATCTCACCCTGCAAAACAGTAAAGTAATTCAGTGACTGAAGCTAGAATCTTGAAATTTTTTTTGTAAGGATCACCCTTGATCCGAAGGGATAAGATAAGACTAAGAAAGATAATAAATATGGCACCCATTATATTTGAGGAAGCAGTAGGGCTAGAAAGATGTAGAGTGCATGATAGATGTAAAAACGGGTTTCTGAAAATTCGCATCATTAGTGTATGAAAAGTACTAAAACTTAATACATTTGGTACGATTTTGTATCATAACAAGTAAAACAGCAGTAAGTTTGGCCGCCAAAAATTCTATTAACATTTAAAAAATATCGAATATAGCCGTTATATTAGGGCCTGTACAACGTGCACCTACATAGGCATTGTTTGTCACAAACCATTGCCATATTCAAATTCGAAACTTGAAATAAACGGTGAATAATGAAGCCAAAACCATCAAAATACCGTACATAGGGAGGTACCGTTATATAGGAGCTATACGAAGACCTCGTCACAGGCTGTAGCTTCCATTACGAACTTTAAATATGACATCTCAAACAATTTCGGTGAGTATTGTACCTAAAATCTTCAAAATACCGAATATAAGAAGGTACTGATAAGTAGGGCCTATACGAAGACCTGGACCTGCACAGGCAATTTTCTGTCACGGACTGTAGTTCCCATTACGAACTCTAAATACGTAATTTGAAACTACTACGGTGAATAATGACGCTAAAATCATCAAAATACCGAATATTGAAAGGTACCGTTATATGGGGGCTATACGAAGACGTGGACCTGCACAGACAATTTTCTGTCTCAGGCTGTAGTATCCATTTCGAACTTCAAATACCAAATATGAAACAATTCCGGTGAATAATGTCGCTAAAATCACCAAAATACCGAATATCGGGAGGTACCGTTATATGGGGGCTATATGAAAACGTGGACCTGCATGGCCCATTTACGAAATTAACCTGCCTACTGGCAAAATAGACATGTGTGCAAAATGTTAGCCTTCTATCTCAATTCGTTCGAAAGATAGCGTGATTACAACAGACAGACACACGGGCAGGCAGACGGACATGGCTAGATCGTCTTAGAATTTTACGCTGATCAAGAATATATATACTTTGTTGGGTCTAAGATCATTATTTCGATGAGTTACAAACGGAATGACAAAATGAATATACCCTCCATAGTATGGTGGAGGGTATAAAAAATTTGATTTGAGGTTGAGGAGTAGAGTCGATGTAAGGAGATAGCTTTGTAAGTGTGTACTAATGTATACGAAAAGTACTAAACGATACTAAATGGTTTTAGAAATGGTACTGTAAGTGCCAAAAGTACTAAATAGTACTAAATTTGTTACAATTTGCTATTGGGTGAACTGATAGTGCTTGAAATCTGAAAATTGGTTTTAGGGTCACTGTTCATATGTAACCTGGACGCTGAAGGTGTTTTCAGAAATATAAACAATAATTGTACAAAAAGTACTGAATGTTGCTATATTTGGTATTAGGTGAAGGGATAGAGCTAGAATCTTCGAATTTGATATTGAGGTCTCTGTTGCTATCTGGGATTGGAAATCTGTACTATAATTGTACGAAAAGTACTAAATATGACCTTAGTTGAAGGGTAGAGATAAAATTCTGAAATTTGATTTTTAGATAACTGTTGGTATCTGAGGTTGAAATTTGGAGGTGGCTTCGGAAATGTGTACAATAGTTGTTCGAAAAGTGCTAAAGAATTTAACTAACTTAGTATTGGGTGAAGTAATAGAGATAAAATTCTGAAATTTGATATAGATGTCAATATTGGTGTCTGTGGTTAAGATATGGAGGTGGTTTTGGGAATGTGTGCTATAATTGTTCGAAAAGTACTTAGTAGTACTAAATTGGTAGCAGGGCTGGTATCTGAGGTTGAGATTTGGAAGTGCGTACTATACTTGTTCGAATAGTACTAAAGTTTACTAAATTTGGTCTTGCATGAAGGGATAGACCTGGAATCCTCAAATATGATGCTGAGGTCTCGGTTGGTATCTGTGTTTGAGATTTGGAGGTGATTTTGGAAATGTGTACTATAATTGTTTGAGCTGAAATCCTGAAATTTTATATTGAGGTCTCTGATTGTATCTGGAATTAAAATACGGAGGTGGTTTTGAAAATGTGTACTATAACAGTACGCAAAGTACTAAATGGTACTTAATGCGTACTGTTTGAAAATAACTAAATTGAACTAAATTTGATATTGCTTCGCCCAATACCGTGGAGTTTTATATTGCGATAGGTGTTGGTGTCTAGGATTGAGATATGAAACGGTTTTGCAAGTGTGTATTAAAATTTTATGAAAAGTACTAAATGTTACTAAATTTAGTACTGAGTAAATGTATAGAGCTGTAATCACGAAATTTGATATTGAGCTCTCTTTTAATGTCTGGTGTTTTCGGTTAGTATTTTCAGAAATGTGGACATTCCAACCACGGTAAAAATAATACAAACTATTTTGTCAAATTTCAAATTGTCAAATTTCTATGTCAAATAAAGTGGCCTGTATTGTAATTCCAATAAACATACAGATGGGCATCACAAAATCGATGTAGAATATTTTGTTGATCAAAATTGTGAGGCGTTAAAACGGAATCATATATATTTCCATGGAGGCGGGTATAAAAATCAACCAACATATTCTAATAATTATTCGGATATGAACAATGAAATGGGAATAAACATCTTACAATCAAGTTCACACACTTTGGCCCAAGTTCGAAAAGCTACAGGGTCAGATTGAATGTCGAGACTTGTATTTAATTAGAACATTTGGGCGCCATGGGATTATCAACGTAGCTCTGAAGCAAATATAAGCATGGGTTTGATTTTACCTACTTCTATGATATATGAACTGATTTGGAATCCAACCTGCAATATGGCACTATATTATACTAGTTTTACAATTTTGTACTTAAAAACTGTAATCGTACACGAAAATCAAATAAAACTTACAGGCGAAATAATCAAAGCACTCTCATATATAGCGTTCTCTTTTACTCCCATCCACAGAACCAACAGAAAATCCTGATATAACCCAATATAGGGAAAATCAGAAAATTTTCAATATCAGCCTAACATAATTTTTATACCCTACAACACTATGTGTACATTTGATTGGGCCAGAATTTATGTAACACCTCGAAATATTGGTTGCCGACATAGGGAACTATATATATATAGATCTTCCCATCTCGCCGAGCTGAGTCTATATAGCTATGTATGTCTGTCCGTCCGTCTGTCCATGTTAATTTGTAATCACGCTACAGGTCGCAATTATGGCCCGATCCTAACGAAATTTTGCACGAAGGTGGGGTTAGGGTCAGAATAGAAGCCTATTTCTTTTGTTTAGGTGTTGAAATGGACCAAATACTGAAAAAATGTCGGATTTTGCAGTAGCTATACAGGTCGCAATTATAGACCAATCGACGCATGTAGCTAGAGTTTAGGGCGGGGAGGAAGCCTACCAATTTGGGTGGTCATCGGATAATATTTAGCGGGTAAAATAGACCATATCTTTTCTGTTGAAAAAATTCAAAATTTTTCATTTAACCGCGAATATTTTAAATCCCGGCGAAATCACAAAGCCATGACAAGGTTACTTCTGATCTTTACATTGATGTTAAGATCCAACAAATCGGATATATAGCAAAATATGTGCGATATATATGTCTATTAAAGGAGATATGCTTGAAAGATCTCTTATATGTCGAGAACGGCTTAACTGATTTCGACAGTTCTCATTAATTCAGAATGGCCTCTTGGCAGGAAAGAAAAAACGTCTAAAAAATCGCATAAAAATAGGTCTCTAAAGATGAAAATATTGATTTTGTAACTTTTTCTCATATTTTTTTAAATTTTGTCATATTTTTGGCATATTTTCATTTTCAATTAAACATTTGGTAATATTTCTACAGCTAACAAAACTAAGTAGTTAGGATATCATATACAGATCGCATTTATGGCCCGATCCTTACGAAATTTTGCATGGGGATAAGATGAGGGTCAGAATAGAAGCCTAGAAGGGGTTGAAATGGACCAAAAACTGCAAAATTGTCAGCAGGTCGTAATTATCGCCCGGTACTCACGCACATTTGAATGGGGGTTACCGGACATTGCAAAAGCCAAGCAGTTTTGGATGGCCATCCAAAAATATTCAATGTGTAAAGGAGTTTGCCAACTTTTGTAGACAAAATACGAAAATGTCCATTCCAATGACTTTTTGGAGAATTCACAAATACAGGAAGGACGCACTTCTGACTATTTCGTTAACGAATATAGTCAAATGTCTGTATCTCACATAGATGCGTTTCAGTCAAAAACCAATAATAAATGTTAATCTTTTGCCACTTCTAAGAAATTATAGGTCTTTGGGAAATATTGGTTCCAGATCTAGGAAGACCATTTACGTGCAACATCTACCAATAAATTGGAAATGAGCAAATTAGTTTAAGTTGCTATTATTCGAAAATTAGAGAACGAAACCTGATGGTTTTCTTTAATTATTTGTCACAATATCTTGTGGAATTCTTTCGAGTATCTCGCCTATATAAACTGTATCGTTTATTATGGTGTTGTAGGGTATTCAACGGTCGGCCCCGCTCGACTGTAGCCTTTGCTTACTTGTTAATTTTGAATCCAAAAATTTCTTAAAAACTAATCACCCTTCCAAAAAAAATGCCAAAATAAAACAAAATTCCGCAAATGTATAATAGATTTTTGTTAATTTTATTTATCTATAGTTCTCAATTAATTTAAATAAATTTTGGTTTCCATTTCTTTTTGTTTTTCTTTTCTTGTTAATTAAAATGACAATCAATACGTAATTTAATTATGTGTTTTTTCCTTTTTTTATATATGGATGTTGTTCGGTTGTTTTTAATAAATATTTGTTTTTTTTTTTTTGTAATTAATTTGAATTAATACGCAATGAACATTAAATTTTCCCATGAACTTGTTTTTGTTTTTCTTTTTGTTACTAATTTGTTTTGGTATTTATTTCCGTTCTCAAAGAAACCGAAAAATGTAATTTTTCTTTCGTTTTTTTTTTTTGGACTTTTAATGAGGAGAGAAAAAAGTATATACGAAGAAATTCTTACACACTTTTAAAATGTTGTTGTTGTTACAATTAAAATACAATGTCTCATATATATTTTCGTTATGTATAGACGTATTATTCTATTATTTTTATAATTATTTTGTTTTTGTTGTTTTGTTAATAAAATGGTTTGTTGTTCTTTGGTAGTTTTATTTCTTGTTCTAAGCAAATTTTGAGTGTAGTTGTGTTTGAGTGTTAATATTGTTGTGGCAGAGGGTCAATGGGGATAGAGGTATGGGACATGCATTTCTGGGATTACACTCGGAAAGTTTCATGGAATAGTTCTCCATTCCGATGGGTACCTTCTATATATAAAATCTGTCGTGTTTATTAAATAATTTTATATATAAATTAAATTAAATTTTATATAAAATTCGTGGTATGTGACATGGTAGAAGAATCCTGGAAGACTCATCGACACAGCTGTGGGGACAATGTCAAACCAATTTTGGAATTGGAATTTTTGAATGAAAAATTATTCAACTTTGTAAAAATTGTTAAAAAATGTCTATTATAATAACCTCTGCATTAAGAAAACTTATAAAAATCTACTTACAATATTTGAAAAAACATTTTAAAATTTTTGACATATCAATGTTCCCATGTGTTGATGCATCTACCCATATTCTTCTACCATGGTATGTGATCAACCATAGGGGAATCTTTTTGTCACCCAGTTATCTCGAAGATAAGAGTATATTTTGCCCATGATACTTCCTCCATTGACCCTCCGTCTTTTCTTTCGTTTTTTTCTTTTCTTCCTAAAATTTAAATGTTTTTTTTTTTGGTTTTAGATTAAACATTAACATATTTATATATATTTTTTTTATTAAATATTTATAGAGATTTTGTTTGCATTCTTTGCAATGCTTAGCAATGGAGTTTGTGTTTCCTTTTGTTCTTCTTTTTAACATTTCTTGGTGTTGAGAATCATAATATTTTTAGAATGTTGTTATTTATCAAATAAAAAATATATATTTTATATATCAAAATAATAATAACAATAATAAATTATAAATTTATTAAAAATAAAATGAACTCCAACTAACTTATTTTCAAAACTAACCATATTTTACCAATTGTGAATAGTTACATTTTTGGTGCTCCTAAAAGTATACCATGTTTTTTAAGTAGAAGATAACAGACGTTAAGTTCAGTTGCATTGCTTCAGTCAAATGACTGCGTCTAGTTAAGGCAGAACTACATTTGACAAATATGAAGTTTTAAACATGATTTGTGGGATCATATTTTTTGACGAACTGGTTCTGTACATTCGCCTCAACCAAGAGCTAAAAAATACTCCAAAGTAACACTGAAAAAGTTAAAAAGATTTTTTTCACTGTTCCCAAAGTGATTTGACCACTGGTTTATGTAATAAAAAAATGGCCATACATATTCCAACTTTACATAAGATAACATGGTTATATCCATGCCAGATCTGAAGCTGTCTTATTAGTATATACGAAGTTTAAAGAAAATCGATGACTGACTTCACATTTTATTAGAGTTTTTAATTGTCAAAATGCATCAATATTTTCCATGATCGCTACATTTGATATTTATATTACCACGAGCCAAGTTTAGGCTAAATCTTGTTCTCGTTTCGTTTAACTATATATATAACTTATATAGTTATTATACAAATGACTTTTTTTTTGAAAATTTTTATTTTTTTATTTTTTTTTTTTTTTTTTTTTTTTTTTTTTTTTTTTGAGGGGGAGGTACCAAAAATAATGGATCTACGTGTTTAAGCTCCAATATAGGTAAAAATATTTTGGACAAAAATAGTTGTGGCTATAATCTTCCTTTTCGCATCTGTCCCAAGTTTTATCTAAATATTACGATGTACCAAGTGTGAACTATATCGCTTACTCCATCGCTCAATATCAGATATATTTTCCCAAATTTTAAAACTTTTTTTGCGAGAGTTTACAGAAGGATTTTGCCGTTTTTGAAATTTAATAGTAATATTGCGATGTATTAAATTTGGACGAAATCAGATGTTCGCTTGGATATTTAACTTGTACACATACCACATCGCTAGATCGACTCCAAATGCCCTGAAGCCGATTTC